>NC_041393.1:438366840-438399877 GCF_002162155.2 Triticum dicoccoides | reverse complement strand
AATCAATCGCCTTCAGTTAGCAGCAGTAGCAAAGGAATCGTTCAATTGGGTTTAGTTAACAGCCATCGATCGACCGCTCGGGTTCAGTAACGCGTAGCCTGCAGTGAAATCACTCGGGTTCAGTTAGAGCCCAACGCCTTGCTCGGGTTCAGTTAGAGGCAACGCCTCGCACACACCCGTGTACGTGTACAAGAGAAACACGCATCGCTCGGCCCCCGACCTCCCACCGTAACTGGGAACTCCCCAAAATTTTCCTCCCCCTCGCTTCTACCATGGTTTTTTCTATCATGGACGGCCCAAAGAATGTCATGCAGCTGCATCTTCGGCCCACCTAGGACAAAAAGCCCATTTTCTGTCATGATTTTTTGTCATAGAAGTAGGAGCCCACCACATCTATGATGATACCGGGTTTTGTCACAATTATCGTCAAAGAAGTGTCATATGTATGACAAAAAAATTCGTTCGGCCCAAAATGTCACGGATGTGTCTTTTTTTTGTAGTGCATTCCTCGTTCATCGGTCGCAAAGGCACTGGTGGACAAAAGGGTCGCCAATATTTTGGCTACCCCGGGCAAGATCCAAACAGCCCCTCCCAACAGATTCAAATCCCTCATTCGCCATGGAATTTTGCCATGTGTTGTTTTCATGGACTAGCAAGATGCCCGTGCATTGCACGGAACATCATGATGCATTTTTTACAAACTCCTTCATGCATGCAAGGGATAATTAATGTCCTCCTTTGCTAGTACCACGAGGCAAACACCATTAATATTGCATCGATTAGTGTTAGTGGCCTTGTATATCTGCAAATTGTAATTTTGATAGTGGCCCCTTGTATATAAAAATGGAGGGAGAAAGATGAGAGATAAGGTGAGGAGGAGTGGGGCGTTGTGGTGACTCGTGGTCGGACTGGGCAGAGGCATGGGGATGGACGACACATTATGTCTAGGTTTGTATCTCTCTCACACACACCCACGTAGGTGGGGGACGTGCACGAAGAGAAGAGGTGCACGCACGGCGCACGTACTCCCGTCTCTTTCCCAACCACACCCATGCGGGTACACGGTGGAGCTCATTTCTGTACGAAAAGGCAGCCCATGTGGTAATTTGACACATGTACTGGTTGTCCACTTGGTGGAGGGAGGATCGTCTACCACGGGTGAACAACAAATTGCGACTTGACGTGTTATGTTAAAAAAGAGGCAAACCATGTGGGGCCTACCTTGGAGGCAAGGCTCTATACACTGGAGTACTTTTGATGTGTCCCGTCAACTCGCAGAACGAGGAGAAGCTTGCTTAGTACGCCGTCTGCCCCGCCCACGGGCGCGGTGGCTCGCAGGATGAGGTGAAGCTTGCTTACGAGTAGTAGTAGTAGTACTACTATACGCCTTACGCCCGCTCCCTCGCCCACGCGCGCGGTGGCTCGCCGCACGAGGAGAAAATTTTACTACTCCCTCCGTTTACTCCTCGTCCCTACTATGTACCTTGATTAGAGAGATTATCATATTGTTTGGAATATATACTCCCTCCGTTTCTTTTTAGTCTGCATATAAGGTTTGGTCAAAGTAAAGCTTTGCATAGTTTAACTAACTTTATATTAAAAAATATCAACATTTCAATATGAAATCAACATTTTTGGATACACCATGAAATGTATTTTCATATTATATAATTTAAGTATTGTAGATGTTCATATTTTTTAATATAAATTTGGTCAAACTTTGTGTAGTTTGACTTTGACCAAAACTTATACGCGGAGTAAAAAGAAATGGAGGGAGTATGTCATTAGTACTCCCTCCATTTACTTATACAAGGCCACTATAAAAAAATACATTTTGCATCTATACAAGGCCACAAATAGTAATTGAGACAAAAGTTACTACTCCCTCCTTTCCAGTTTATGGCTCAATTTCAAAATCTCTCCAACCAATGTAGACGGTGATTGGTCGAATTAATTTCGTAGTTTCCACAAGTAATTAGTATACTCGTTCTTATCAAGAAGTTATGTTTACGAAGGCATTAATTAGAACGGATGCATGAATGACCACTAAATTTCCATGAACTTCTACATGGATTGGTGAGTTTCCTCTTGACACTGCTTGCATCGGGTGATCTAACACACCTCGAAATCCAACATGTAATGGTACTACTAGTAGTAGTAGAATTGAGACTTATCAAACAGAAAAACGAATGTTTTTTAGATGATCCCTATAAACCCTAGTGGGTACGTACTCCATAAAAATAGATTTTTCCAAAACTAAGTCGCTCCCTTTCATGAATTCTGTACTTCCTGTCGCCGACATGTGGGACATAAAGCAACTGGGTCGACATGTCAAGCACCAAATAACAGTGCAGAACAGCAGGGGGGACGCACCCCACTCGTACCGGCCCAGTAGTAGTAATGAGCAATGAGGCGTCAAATCACAATGCTGGACCTTCCCAGACGGACGAAGCAACCATTATTTCACACTTTGGTTTGCCATCATCTCAAACCATGTAGTATTGCTTCTGCCTCAAGAGGGACACGCGCATCGCCTTGGTACATCATGACACGTGGGACCGCATGACAGGCCTTGCTCCCCCACCAATCGCTCGATAAAATCACCTCATTTTTACTATACTTCCTCTGTATCGGTTTACTACATGGCATGCACGTCGTTCTAGGTTGAGAATTTAACTGGCTATATATCTGATGAATAGTACTCTAGCCTTTTAAAAAATGTATACTTTTGTACAGTAGTAGTATCGATGGATTGCGCCATGGAGCAAAAATTGAAACTAAAAAAGAGGTTGTACATATAGAGAGCACTCGTCGCCAAATTATGCATATAGTACTATTAAAAAAGCTAGTACATGCTTAATTGGGGTGCTAAATTCTTTTACAGAAATACTAGTAGTATGTACATACTGAGGAGTTAAAGTAACAAGAAGAAGCATAACATAGTTCTGCTAGGGGCTCAGCACAACACACCCCTCAAATTAAACTAAGCACGCCTGAAATTAAACTATGGAACTAATCTGGTAGACACTGCATTAGAACCTCCATGAGCAACGATACTGACACCTTACTCACTCGGAGTCCTCGTCCACATCCTCGACTTCGTCCTTGTCCCTCTTCCTCTTGGCCGATATTTCTTTGTTTGAACCGTACACTTGGCTCTCGCTCTTCACCCAACCCTTGTAGATATTGAAACAAAGGTATCCATCCATTACAGCGTAGTGGATGTGGTCTATATCTAGTACATTCCGCTGCCATGCATGACAATGAAACGTGTAATGAGGTTTCTCCAGTTTACGGTACGAAGGATGAACCATGGCTCCTGCCAGGGTCAGCATTGAAGGCTGACAAGAGGACACCAGCCGATTCTTCTAGAGGTCGAAGGGGTTGCCTACAACGAGGCCTATCTGACCCAGGACTTCTTTGTCGTTCCTAAAGTCTACAGTAACGAATTTGACTAGGTTGCTCTCGAGGAAGTTATTAAAATCCAGGCATTCAACGTCGGCATGGCATATGTGGTAGACCAAGCATAAGTCATGCACGCAAACCTGGATCACGGCAGGCTTCTTCCTCTCTTCGTCCTTTAGATCCTTCTCTCATCCCAGGACTATGGTATACTCAACATCTAGCCCAGCGACCCACTCATCATCTGAGTTTTCGAACATGCGTCTAAAGTGAGAAAAGCACCCTTTCACCATCGCGGAAGAACGGGTGTAGATGACGTCGAACTCATCGCCGGTGATGGTTCTAACCTTGTACTCACCGCCGATCATGGAGATTTGGGACGCCATGGATTTGGGAGGAGGGTTAGGATTAGTGGAACTGCTGTAATGTGAAAAGGACGGGACGACTAGGAGCGAACCGCCATAGTATTAAACAACGTGCGGGGATCAGTAGGAGCGAACTGCCAGCGTGCGAATGGCAGGGTAGTGGCTTTCCATTCTCCCATGATACGAGCTTCCGAGAGCCCTTGGATCTGAGATCGAACGGTTGCATGGCGTGATTCTAGACCTACGGGTGAATATCCTATCCTGGAGGGTTATTCTGCAAATTTTCAGCAACTTAGCATGCGACCGTTTGATCTCAGATCCAAGGGCTGCCAGCAGCCCGTATCCTGGTCGCGCCTACCACGACCGTCACGTCGCACGCACAGTCGCGCCCTTGGAGATTTAACACGGTGCGTTAGGCTATCTAATGTTGGCATGTCATACATAGTCATCACTTAGTCACTCATACTACAACAAGGTTAGCTATACGGTTGGCTATAAGTGTATTTTTTACTTCTCTCTATCTCTTTCTTCGTACTCCCTCCATCCCATAATATAAGAACATTTTTCACACTAGTGTAGTGCCAAAAACGTTCTTATATTATGGGACATAGGGAGTACTAGTATTTATTGCATTTGCCAAGGAGTGACCTCTTCCAATGAAATGGTGTGCTTATTAGGTTTTTGTTGCTAAGTTTGCTTCATTTAATTATCTATAGACTCAAAATTGTCTTTTCACCTAGGTACACGCACTTAGCACCGTTTCTTCCTTGGGTCACCAAACTGGTCTCTCTCTTCTTGATTAACTTGCCACATCAGACTTTATGCCTATGTGGCATGCTTAGCACCTATAGGAGCAAGTAAGTACAATAGTGCGCTTTACATGACATTTTTTGCATATGTGGAGGAAAGAGAGGCAAGGAAAAAGTGGAGAAGTGGGCTCTCATGCAAGAGCCAGCCTCTACTACAGTCTACATGGTGGAGCATTGGGAGAGGCACCTGTATGGCGGTGGTCAGGAATCGGGAGACTCACACCGGTCGTAGCGCCGCAATTAAAATGATAATGGCAAGTAAAATCACGAGGCCCCACCTGTCCAGCAGTAACTCACTGTCAAATCACACAGCCCTACGTTTGCAACAGCCTACTCCCTCGTCTTCTCGCGTCTCTGTCGAACCGACTAGGCGGAACTGCCCTGCCTACCGCGCAGGAAAAGCCCCACCCTCGACTTTTAAATACAACTACATCAGCTTAAGAATCCAATGATATACTTTTTGTGACATAGTAACTCATATTTAGTTAGTCAAATGGATGACCTAGAACTACGTGCACACCCTATAAATCGAGACGCCTAAAAATAAAAAACCGAGACAGAGAGGGTAGTTCAGCACGTATCGTTTTAGATCAATATAGTCGGGATTCACCAAGGAGCAAAACCAAGTGGTAGGCTTCTCCTATCGTGTTGGCGTAGCAACTCAAGCAGGGTCAGTCCGCACACGAAATGGCGACACACTTAACAGGACCCATTTGGCTGACATGTGGCTCATCCACCGTCTTGTTCCACGTGTGATGCACCAAATTGCAGTTCGGAGCAGCGGTTGGAATTGGAGGCACCCCGGTTGTAACGCCGCAGTAGTAGAAAATGAGCGATGAGGGGTCAAATCACAAAGACCCACCTTTACCGCATTAAGCTGGACGGATGAAGCAGCCATCATTGCACTCTAGGGTGCAAGAGCATAAAGAAAAGAGAAAACAATGATGCATGCGGCAGCTACCTAGGGCACCCTAGGGTAGGGGTTGAGGGAGTCCTGGATTAAGGGGTCCTTGGACAGCGGGACTATATACTTTGGCCGGACTGTTGGACTATGAAGGTACAAGATTGAAGACTTCGTCTCATGTCCGGATGGGACTCTCCTTTGCATGGAAGGCAAGCTTGGATATTCGGATATGTAGATTTCCTTCTCTGTAACCGACTCTGTGTAACCCTAGCCCCCTTCGTGTCTATATAAACCGGAGGGTTTAGTCCGTAGGACAACAACAATCATAATCATTGGCTACTTCTAGGGTTTAGCCTCTACGATCTCGTGGTAGATCAACTCTTGTAACACTCATATCATCAAGATCAATCAAGCAGGAATAGGGTATTACCTCCATCGAGAGGGCCTGAACCTGGGTAAAACATTGTGTCCCCTGCCTCTTGTTACCATTAGCCTTAGACGCACAGTTCGGGACCCCCTACCCGAGATCCGCCGGTTTTGACACCGACATTGGTGCTTTCATTGAGAGTTCCACTGTGCTATCACGATAAGGCTTGATGGCTCCCTCGATCATCTTTAACGATGCGGTCCAGGGGGGAGGTTTTCCTTCCCGGACAGATCTTTGTATTCGGCGGCTTCATACTGCGGGCCAACTCGCTTGGCCATATGGAGCAGATTGACAGCTACGCCCATGGCCATCAGGTTAGGTTTGGAAGCTTAAACTATACTGTTGACATCCGCGGAGACTTGATCTTCCACGGATTTGAGCCCATGACAGGTGCGCCGAACAGTCACGACGGACATGACTTTGATCTGCTGTCGAACAATATTCGGGAGATCGCACCTGCGTTGGCGCCGGAAATCAATCCGGAGCAGATCGTGCCTTCTGAGGATGGGTGGATGGACCCCGCTACGGAGGCCGCACATTCATCGGCATTGGAGCCGAACACTGATCCCACCTCCTGTGAGAGTAGCATTATCGGACCCTCAGACTCGTCTCCGGCTGTAGGATCCGAATCACGTGCGTCCATGCCTATCGAATCAGATTGGGCACCCGTCATGGAGTTCACTACCGCGGATATCTTTCACCACTCACCCCTGGGTGACGTGATGAACTCATTAAGGGCTCTGTCCTTGTCAGAAGATTCTTGGGCGAACTATGTCCGGCTCGAGTGGGGTGCAAACGATGAAGAAATTCGTCCCCCACCCACCACCCACTTTATAGCCACTGTCGATGACTTAACCGACGTGCTGGACTTCGACTCTGAATACATCGATGGTATGGACGACGAAGCAGGAGAAGAACAGGAACCACCACCTATAGGGCGCTGGACCGCCACCTCCTCATATGATATTTATATGGTGGATACCCCCAAAGAAAACAACAGCGATGAGGCAGCGTTAGATAACCCCTTGGGGAAGCAATCTAGACAACGGCGTCATCGGCGTCGCTCCAAGCCCCGCCATAGCAAAAATAGTGATTCCGGCACAAGGGATAACAATCCGGATGGTGCCGAAGATGAATACAATCCTGCGCAGCCAGGCTTCGAGCAAGCCGAGCAAGAGGAGGGGCAAGCTAGCCCTAAAGAACAGGCAAAGGATGGAGAATCAGAGGAAGATAACTACATGCCTCTCTCCAAAGATGAGGTGAGCCTTGGCGACACAAAATTCATCGTGCCTGAGGAATCCGTCGAGCAGGAGCGCTTTAAACGCCGGCTTATAGCCACCGCAAAAAGCTTGAAGAAAAAACAGCAACAGCTTGAAGCTGATTAGGATCTGCTAACGGACAGATGGACCAAGGTCCTGGCTTCCGAGGAATACGGACTCGAGGACCCTAGAAAAAGCTACCCAGAGCGCAGGCTTCTACCTCAACTCGAGGAGGAGGCCTTAAAGCCCATACTACCAGCGCATGATGCGGTTGACCGGCCGCCCCGTAGTCACGACAAAACGGCGTACCAACCCGAAGTCCAGACCGCACCCCGTCGTCAATCAAACGATAATACCAAGGCCCGGGGCTACACGAAGGACCTGCGAGAAGTATTGGAAAACAAAGCAGGACAATCAAGATCGATCTACGGATCGCGGGGGTGCACCACAAGACATGATGATGACCATCACGCCGGATACAATAAACTAAAGTCCGGCTGAGCCGAATACAATAGACCAGACTCATTTGAACTGCGTCGGGATGTAGCCCGGCATAGAGGCGCCGCACACCCCCTATGCTTCACCGATGAAGTTATGGATCACGAATTCCAAGAAGTTTTTAAACCCGTAAACATTGAATCATATGATGGCACAATAGACTCCACGGTATTGATCGAAGACTTTCTTCTCCACATCCACATGGCCCGCGGCGATGACTTACATGCCATAAAATACCTACCACTCAAGCTCAAAAGACCGGCTAGGCATTGGCTTAATAGCCTGCCAGCAAGCTCCATTGGCAGTTGGGAGGATCTGGAAGACGCATTCCTCGATAACTTCCAGGGCACTTACGTGCGACCACCGGATGCTGATGACTTAAGTCACATAACCCAATACCCCACAGAGTCCGCCAGGAAATTCTGGACTCGGTTCCTAACTAAAAAGAACCAAATTATCGACTGTCCGGATGCCGAAGCCTTATAGGCCTTCAAACATAACATCTGAGACGAATGGCTCGCCCGACATCTCGGACAAGAGAAGCCAAAGTCCATGGCAGCCCTCACGACACTCATGACCCGCTTCTGCGCGGGCGAGGACAGCTGGCTGGCTTGCAGAAACGTCACACCCAAAAACTCAGGCGATTCAGACGCCAGGGATAGCAACGGCAAACTGCGAGGGAATAGACACAAACGTCACAATAATGGCGACAACACCAAAGACACGACAGTCAATGCCGGATTCAGAGGATTCAAATCCGGACAACGGAAAAAGCCATTCAAGAGAAACAGTCCGGGCTCGTCCAGCTTGGACTACATACTCGATCGCTCATGTCAAATTCATGCACCCCCGATAAACCAGCCAACCACACCAACAGGGAATGCTGGGTGTTTAAAGAGGCCGGCAAGTTGAACGCCGAAAACAAGGAAAATGGGCTGCGTAGCAACGACGACGAGGAGCCCCGACTGTCGAACACGGGAGGACAGAAGAAATTCCCTCCCAAGGTGAAAACAGTGAATATGATATACGCAACCCATGTCCCCAAGCGGGAAAGGAAGCGTGCGCTAAGGGACGTCTACGCGATGGAGCCAGTCGCCCCAAAATTGAACCCATGGTCCTCTTGTCCGATCACTTTCGATCGTAGGGACCATCCCACCAGTATCCGTCTTGGCGGTTAGGCCACATTGGTCCTTGACCCCATTATCGACGGATTCCATCTCACACGAGTCCTCATGGACGGCGGCAGTAGCTTGAACCTGCTCTATCAGGACACAGTGTGCAAAATGGGCATTGACCCCTCAAGGATCAAGCCCACAAAAACCACCTTCAAGGGTGTCATACCCGGTGTAGAGGCCTGTTGTACGGGCTCAATCACTCTAGAAGTGGTCTTCGGATCTCCAGACAATTTCCGGAGCGAGGAGTTAATCTTCGACATTGTCCCCTTTCGCAGTGGCTATCATGCACTTCTCGGATGAACCGCATTTGCCAAATTCAATGCGGTACCGCATTATGCATATCTCAAGCTCAAAATGCCGGGACCTCGCGGGGTTATTACAGTTAATGGAAACATAGAGTGCTCACTTCGTACGGAGGAGCACACTGTGGCCCTTGCAGCGGAAGTACAAAATAGCCTTCTTAAGAAAACAGCCAATTCGGCGATAAAAAACCTGGATACCACCAAGCGAGTCTGGAGTACTCCGCCACAGTATTATCCGGCACGACCAGAGCTCGACTAGCAATTCGGCCTCCGCCCTAGTCCCAGCCAAGCAGCAATATTCGTGCCGCGCGTACATAACTATGCACTTAAAATACCATGGGCATAGGCGGAGGCATGGTCATGACACGGTCCATAATGCAGCTCGACCGCCCAGGACACACGCATTTGTTTACCCCTTTTCTCTTTCAGGTCTCTATCTTCAGGAGGCTCTTCTGAAAAATAGGCTAGCGGACACATAGAGGGACGGACACACCAGGAGGACAAGAAGCTTAGGCATACGAGGGAATCCTCAGGTGGTCTCTAATAACAATCCTTATACCTGTTTTACATAACCGCATACTGCCCGCCCCTGGTTAGGTTGTGTCAAACAGTCCTATTCTGCTTATCGCACTACTTGTATATGTACGCTTTGACGTATCATTTTAAAGGGAAAATAGTATATAGCGTGAGCTTGCTATTAAGTTTATTTGCCCTTTTTCTTTACTGCTTATTTATTTTACCCGTGCATTTTGGCACGACCAGTCTGCCAGGGGCTTCAGAACCCCATAACCTGGCAAGACAAGTCCGAACACTTTCGACAGTGTGGCACCCCGAACTTATAGCACTATATGCATCAGCTCCGGATCATGTCTTGGGTCAATAGTTGGGTTCGCCCGTATCCTATGTTTTGGTACCTTACGTTCCGCTATATCGGCTAAGGTAGCGCAGGGAGAACTACTGCGATTGTGTCCCAGTTCTTCCGGATGAGCAGCTTAGTAGAGAAAGCCAAAAACTGACTGTCATGATAAGGCGAGAGCTGGTCGCTGTTCGAGAGGTCTGAATTCCCTAAAGATTTTTTCCGCGTCAGGCAAGGAATCGGCCTCGTCCGATTTAGGCATGTATAGCGCCCCAAGTCCAGCCTTTCGGATACTAGGGGCTTCGCCAAAATTTAAAATTATAGACTTCTATTGCTAAGTGAGGGCGATAAAGCCGTATAGTCCGATTGCCTCGTTCGTGGAGCTAAACACCTCCTTAAAAGGACCAAAAACTTGGATAAATAGTGTTTATACTTATCCCGAACACCCAGTACTAGTTACATGGGGGCGAAAGCCGACGATTGGCCAACCCTCAAGAAATTTTACAATGGCCGCATAGAAGGTAATATTTTAAATTAACAAGCGCTACATAGCACACATGAACTAGTTTTCATAATACAGGATGACATGATTACATTCATTCAAATATCACATCCTTCGTACATTCATCCGCCACAAGGCAGGCACCCTTAATGACATTGTCATAGTACTGTTCGGGGTGGCGATGTTCCTTCCCCTTCGGCGGCCCCTCCGTCACCAGCTTCTCGGCGTCCATCTTCCCCCAGTGCACCTTTGCACGGGCCAAAGCCCTGCGTGCACCCTCAATACAGACGGACCGCTTGACGACTTCAAGCTGCGGACATGCATTCACCATCCGCTTGATACAGCCGAAGTAACTGTTGGGTAGGGGCTCGTCGGGCCACAGCTGGACTATGAAGTCCTTCATGGCAAGTTCGGCCGCCTTGTGGAGTTCGACCAATTGCTTTAGCTGGTCGATCAAGGACATCGGGTGTTTGGCCCCAATATACCGGGACCAAAATAGCTTCTCTGTCGAGCTTCCCTCCTCGGCCCGGTAGAACTTTGCAGCATCAGAGATGCTGCACGGCAGATCTGCGAATGCTCCTGGAGAGCTCTGAATTCGGGTAAGTAAAAGGAAAGTCTCTTCCACATGCTTGCTTTGCATAATGAAAGCCTTACCAGCAGCTATCTTCTTGGCTGCCTCAATTTCCTGGAGAGCCTTCTAGGCTTTGGCCTTAGCGTCTAGTGCGCTCTGACGGGCCTTCGCAAGCTCTGACTCTTGGGTCTTGTAGTCACGCTCCAAGGACTCAAATTTTTTGATGAAGTCCTGAAGCTCTTGTTGGACCTCATCAACTCGCGCCGCTTGTTTTTCGCGCTCGGTGCGCTCCTTGGCCACTTTTCTTTCGGCCTCGGACAGTGCCTTCTTGAGGGACGCCACTTCAGTCACGGCCCCTAGTAAAATCAATCATGCTTCTATTAGCATCAACGATGTTTTCCTTTGAATATAACACTTAGATGGGGTATTACTTACCTTTGTTCTCCTTGAACTGCCTCCTCACGAGGCCGAGCTCTTCTTCGGCCTGCCCAAGGCTCTGCCTCAGTCCGGTGACCTCCGCAGTGGCAGCTGTGGCGGCCAGCAGCGACGCCTGCTTATTCAGAAAGACATAATATGATTAGACTCCTGGGGAAACATATTTGATCCTCTGTTCGGCTTTTCTTCCCGAACACCAAACAGAGCAACAGGGGCTACTGTCTGTACTGTGATACTTTCTTATAACTTAAAATACTTGCCTCAAAGCCTGTCAGGAGCCTGGCGCAGGCTTCGGTCAATCCACTTTTCGCGGATTGGACCTTCGCAATCACCTTACTCATAAGAGTACAATGTCCTTCACCAAGGGAAGCGCTCTGAAGTGCTTCCACCAAGTTATCCGATGCCTCTGGATGGACAGAGGTCATCGGCACAGACAGCTCACCTCCCTTGGTGGGAGGCTGCCCGCCTGAATCCGGAACCACTGGAGGTTCTGGTGCAGTATCCGGCTGGGGGCCAAGCTTGCTGCGGCCCCCCTCATCCGAATCCATGGGGATCTCCCCCCCATGAGCCCGGCGTCGGGAATCTCGCCTTGAGGCGTCTCCAGGACTACCTCCTCCTGGCCCGGCATCCTCTGAGATAACACCTCGGTGTCATCCTCGGGCCGGGAGGGTGGAAGCCGTCGGGAGTGAATAGCTATTCATCTCCGACGAGCTCAAGGACCCATCTGAGGAGGGCAAGTCAATATGGGCTTTGGGCGGACTGCACAAACAAACCTTGACATGATAAGGAGCCATAAAGCTAAGGACATGCAAAGGGTGTTAGGGCATCGAGATACTTACGACTTCGCCAGGGGCTTGGCCCTGGGTAGCCACTCCTCATCGCTGTAGGTGGTAGTTGTGGAGTGGTCCGTAGGGAGGGTCCTTCCCCTCTTGGACCCTTCGACCTCCCCGGAAGGGGCGGCTTTCCTTTTCTTCTCCCCCTCGTTTTGGGGGAGAGGGTTTTCTTCTTCCTCCTCCTTATTGTCGTTGGAGGAGTGTGCCTCGGTGTCTTCGGACGACGAGTCCGGCACCACATTGCGCCGGAGACTTTTTCTGGTCCCCACGGCCTTCTTCTTGGCCCTCTTCTCCGGCACCTCATAAGGCGCCAGAAACTGCATCTCCGTCAGGAGAGCCGTTGCTGGATCTTCAGGCAACGGAGCCGGACAGTCGATCCGCTCCGCCTTCTCCACGTATTCCTGTTATATCGGTACGATGGCTTAAGTTCCTCCCACGAATATGCTGAGGAAAGGCACATCTTGCAAAATGTAGAATGCTTACCGCATTGGCATGGCACTTGGCGCTGAGTCCGCGGTCCTCGGAAGTGGGAGGAGGGACTTTGCCGGACTTGAACAACACCTTCTAGACGTCTTTGTGCGTCGTGTCAAAGAGCTCTTGCAGTGTCTGGTGTTGGGTCGCGTCATACTCCCACAGATTGAATGCCCGTCTTTGACACGGGAGAATCCGGCAAAATAGCATGACCTGGACCATGTTGACAAGCTTGATATTCTTGGTTGTCATATTCTTGACGCAGTTCTGGAGTCCGGTCAGCTCCGCAGATGCGCCCCAGGCTAGGCCTTTCCTCTTCCAGTAGGTCAGCCGCACAGGGATGCCCGATCGGAATTCGGGGCTGCCACCCAGTTAGCGTCGCGCGGCTCGGCGATGTAGAACCACCCTGATTGCCACCCCTTCACGGTCTCCGCTAAGGAGCCCTCAAGCCAGGTGGCGTTGGGCTTCTTG
Source organism: Triticum dicoccoides (assembly GCF_002162155.2). Classification (NCBI taxonomy): domain Eukaryota; kingdom Viridiplantae; phylum Streptophyta; class Magnoliopsida; order Poales; family Poaceae; genus Triticum; species Triticum dicoccoides. The sequence goes on along the minus strand of NC_041393.1, from coordinate 438,386,597 downwards.
CCCACCATGGCGCCCCACCACACTCCGCCTGCTGGCCGACCACTATCTTCGGCTTCACGTTGAAGATCTTTAGCCACCGGCCGAAGTGGGGCCTGATGCGGAGAAAAGCCTCGCACACGACGATGAACGACGAGATGTTGACGATGAAGTTAGGGGCCAGATCATGAAAATCTAGCCCGTAATAGAACAAGATCCCAGAGAGAAACGGGTGGAGGGGGAATCCCAGTCTGCGGACAAAGTGGGTGAGGAACATGACCCTCTCATGGGGTCCTAGAGTCGGAACAATCTGCCCTGTGTCCAGGAGCCGGTGCGCAATATCTGCGGCCAAATATCCGACTGCCCAGAGCTTCGTAATGTCCTCCTCCTTGACGGAGGAGGACACCCACTTGCCTCCAGCTCCGGACATGTTTGGTTGTGCGAAGAAGGTGAGATCTGGGGCGCTGGAGCTCGAGTGTGCGAGAATGGATGAGCGAAGAAGAAAGATGGCATGGGTGAAAGATAGGAATTCTTATCTCTTTATAAAGGCGGTAGAAACTGTGCGCCTCCCCACTTGCCCGTTAAGATCGCTTATTTCTCAAGCGCCACGATTGATGGCGTGGTTGGGTTACCCATACCCGTATTGATGAGAATCCCATGATAAGGGGACACGATCTCTGCTTCGACAAGACGTGTCAAGGAAATTGCCCTGCATTACATGCAATGGCTGGTTGTGAAGAACGGTTCGGATAATGACCAGACCATGGCGTGATGTCATGCTATAAAAAGCTGTCAGCAGATTAGATTTGTGGAATATTATACTCTCCATGATGGAATGTGGAGTTCGTTGCAGAGCCGGATATGACCCTTGTGTCTTAAATCTTCTATGCAGCTTTCAGAGATGGAACCCGCCTTGCAATGCCGAAGACAATCTGCGTGCCGGACTCATCGTCATTAAAGCCTGGTTCAGGGGCTACTGAGGGAGTCCTAGATTAAGGGGTCCTCGGACAGCCAGACTATATACTTTGGCCGGACTGCTGGACTATGAAGATACAAGATTGAAGACTTCGTCCTGTGTCCGGATGGGACTCTCCTTTGCGTGGAAAGCAAGCTTGGATATTCGGATATGTAGATTTCCTTCTCTGTAACCGACTCTGTGTAACCCTAGCCCCCTCCGGTGTCTATATAAACCGGAGGGTTTAGTCTGTAGGACAACACCAATCATAATCATAAGCTAGCTTCTAGGGTTTAGCCTCTATGATCTCGTGGTAGATTAACTCTTGTAACGCTCATATCATCAAGATCAATCAAGCAGGAAGTAGGGTATTACCTCCATTGAGAGGGCCCGAACCTGGATAAAACATCGTGTCCCCTGCCTCCTATTAACATTAGCCTTAGACGCACAGTTCGGGACCCCATACCCGAGATCCGCCGGTTTTGACACCGACATGGGTCTCCACTACAGATCCTTTTTTTTGAAAGCGCCTCCACTACAAATCGGCTTCTCCCTCGTCCTCTTGAAGAAAACCAATGATGAGTGTGGTCGTAGGGTTTGTAGGAGTACTACGGCGTACGGGGCCAGACCATAGTAAACGGGTTCGAGTCGACGCCTTAAATATGTGTGGGCCGCTTGGTTTTACGGGAACGAGGCAGCATTTTGGGTTCAGGGACCAGTGGAGATATAGTATACGTACAAAAAATTGTGGACGTAGGTTTGACTGAAAGGCAATGATGCATGGGCCCTGCATTTTGATATACCCGGGGCCGCGTGAAATTTGTAACTGTACTCAAAACTAGTAAGGTACACATGCATTGAACGATGCCATTTCGAAACCAAATTATGAATAAATACACACTATAGCATGTAAAGTTTTGAGTCATATATGCATGATGTAGATGTTTGTTTAGTTCTTATAGTTCATCTCATTCAAAATCAATTAGTTTTATAAAAATGTTGAGATTCATGGGGTTGTGCATTGTAAAGCATAAAGTAAAAAACAAATAATGATAATTCATTTAGAAAAAAAAACAATTATGATATAGAAGATTCTAGAACAAAGGAGAAGTGCTTGTGTTTTGAGGTTTGTGCATTATGCTTAAGTTCAACCATGGAGTCTTCTAAATTGTACATGTGGCAGATCTGGTGGAATGTTGATGATATCCAACGGCCAGTAGTGCTCGGATTTGCCATCTCTACACCGTCGGATTAGCTTCATCCAACGACCATCTTTCAAAGTTATTGGCACACTATATAGTTCTTGTGCCATAGTTGCATGTTTTGGAAAAAAGCTACTAGTGGGTTGTACTATCTATTTAGGAATAGAAGATGTATACATGGAAGTTGTACGGAAAGAGATGACTTCGAGCATCTCAATTCCTATGAGTCGGGATTGGAAAAGAGGTGTCATTTGGTTAACATCATAGGAACTTTTCTATTAAATCTAAAGATGACATGTATCTCAATTCTTATGAGGAGGGATCAGAAAAGAGATGTAATTTGGTTCATATCATATGAACTTCTCTATTGAATATACGCTAATGTTTATTTTCCTTTGAAATTAAGGGAGTATAGGAATCCATTCATATGAACCAAGTGGCTCTGAAGCTAAAGAAATGATATCATGTTTATTTCCTTTGAAATGTGGAGTATATGAGTCTATTCCTATGAACCAATTGGCTCTAAAGGAAAAAATCCTATAAAAATCATATCATATAGAGTTCCTATGATATTCCTCGACACTAAAGGATGGTTGAAATTGCTGCGGGTGATACGATGGTCTTTCTTTGTAGACTCCTCACCCATCTTTATAATTACCTCTCGAAGATGAATGAAATGATATATATAGGGTATTCTACATTTGCAATTTGGTAGACGAAAACTCGGTAAAAGCTTGCGAGGTACAAATTTTCAAAAAGCTATATGCACTGCATTTCAGAACGGAGGGAGCATACGGCAGTTGCTAACACTCACGTGGAAGATTTGTGTGTAGGAGGAGTGGTTGTTCTGTTAAATGATATAGCAAAACTGACACTGTCGGATGCCGATCTAACGGTTCTTACGACGTTCGTGAGGAAAAGGCTTGTGGCAAACATTTGTCGGATAATGATTTATGGACACATGCATTGCATTGATACGTGCCCCCCTCTCTCTCACGCACACGCACCCTCACGAGTCACGACTCTCCCGAGTCCTCTCACAGACTCGCATGTCGCACCCACCGTCTATCTACAGGTAGACGTCACGCACATATGTGCTCTTCACACCCTATCCTCAGAACTTCTAAAAAACCAAAGACGTCGCGCACATTTTATTTTAGCTCGCATATCACACACTTATACTATTACTCTTGCGGCGAACGTTCTTTGGGCATAGTATATTGTACTCTCACGAAGAGAAGCGGTGCACGCATGCACTAGTTCTCTCACACCCACTCGCGGGTACACGTAGGAGAGCATTTTTTGAAGCTGGTACAACAAAATCACTCCACTATATATATATAAGCAGGAGCCTTAGCGCTTGCTTTACTAGGGTTCCTGTCGTTCACTCTCTCATGCTCTCTATATCTAAGCAAGATATTGGTGGCCACACTCTCTCTCTCAGCTCACGGCTGGTCACAAATCCGCCCGGACAACCTCGACCGGGGCAGGGGTGTAGGTGCATCGTTCACACTATCGTCAGCGGCGAGGGAGGAGACCAACGGCTGCCCGCGCGTCCCGATCGGCGGCCGTGCCGTTCTCTTCGAGAGAGCGCCGGCTCGGGAGGGCCTCCGACCCCTTCTTCCTCCCTGCGGTATCGTGGCCAAGATGCGGCCTCCTGACGCCGTCTTTGCCACATGCCGACGACCCTCAGGTATATATTCCTTCAAAACCTGCCTTACTCTACTGCCCCAGCTCCCTTCATGTGGATCTTTTTCTACTTCCGTCCACTGTTCCAAAGCCACCTAGACTTTTACTATTATTAGAGGTAAAGCTAGTTCATATAGTCGACTCTAAGCATTGGTTCAAACAGGGAAGAAAGTGGGAAAGTTGTAGCATGAATCTAGGACTTGGTTCTAAGAGGAAACGGGGGAAAGTAGTAGATACTGGCTACCCAACCAGTCTCTTGGTTGAAAAGACGAAGAAAGCATGGTGGATGGCGAAGGGTGGGGGAAGTGGACCTATCTCTTAGTTGAAAAAGGAAAGAAAGTGACGGGTGTTGGGGGACAATGCAAATGAGAATGAGCAGGTCTAGGTTTCCTGTGCTCACATAGGAAAATGTCGCCGAGGAGATAAAAAGTGGGACAAATGCAGACATGCTGCCTGAGTGTTTGCCGCTCTCGGCAGCCACATCTGCCTCACCACTTTATGCCCCTCCTGTCCCTATGCCCATATCACTATTGTTAATGTAAAATCACATGAAGCATTAAGCAATGCCACCTAATGTCACTATAAGTAATGGTCTAGTGTCGTCGATAAATTGAAGAAATGCCACCACCATTTTATGAAGTGCTTCCGTCTTGCTTTATTTCCCACGAATTGTGTTTTGCAGTTACACTTAAATCTCACACCGCTAACATTGCTTCATCCCAGTGGAACTGCACAAATTTGATTGCACATTTACTGACCATGTGTTACTCTCATGACAGTAATACTAATGCTATTGTTCTGCATGTTAATCTAGTGGCATTGTTGATGTGATGTGATGCTACTTACTTAAGGACTCTTCATACTATCAATCTAATGCCAATTATAACACAATAGATGCTGATGTTAATCATACGCCACTGCAAATATCTGTCACTTTTTAAATAACCGTATTTCGTATTTGTGCAAACAGGGATGTCTATCTCCATATCGTTTCGGGATGTCTGTCTCCGTATCGTTTCTATCCGCTCAATAAAAAGCACACACCTCAGTTTTAGTACAACTGCGCAAAATGAGATGGCTATCCCTCGTTGTCATTGTCTAACCTCCCGTCTTCAAGGTATTCCTACATTGGTAGTAACTAAGGTAGAATGACCAACACAGTCTAAAAGAAGCTGATCCGTACGTTTTACTTCCTGATTGCAGTGCAGGGACGAGCGAAAACAACTGCATCCTAGTCCGGAATGCACTTTCTACCAGTTCATCCATATACCGAGGACTAGTTGGCATGGCTGCACGACGGTTTTTTGGACAAGTGCGCGGACAACAGGCATTGTGGTATGCTTATTTCTGCAAATAGCGGTGCTTAAATTTAGTGGAATGCACAAGAATTTCACCTGGTCAGTACACTGCCTGGTTCAGTTCAGCATTCCAGCTCAGACCACAATTATAATTGGTTATTCTGGAATGAGAGAACCTAACCCTGGATGGTGGCCACAATAAAAAACCAGAGTGACCTCCAGGAAATTTAAGCCTGTCGGGAGGCCCTTTTCTCAGAGAAGCCTTGCTTGTTTTTTCCTGATTTTTAAAGCTTCTCACAACTTTGTCTTTTGTTGTGAACTAGTATATGTTTGTTATGTTCTATGAATCATTGAGATGTATAAAATTGCTTAACTTATGCTTTTCAAGTTTTTTTATGAAGACGAGTTTAATGTGAGTGTTCCACATGAGCGCTGGACTAGCGTGTGAACGTTTGGAATTTATTACATTGTGGCCTCAGTTAACTGCATGAACCACTATAACAAGATACATAGTTGCTTATATGTCAGACAGCAGATTGTTGATTGTTAGCTGGTCGATAGCCTAGTGTTGAAGCGAGTTGAGCCAATGTGCCATGTTTTGCACAACTGCTTACAAGTGGGGTAGCACCAACAGTGTTTACAAGTACTTATGTATATGTCGGTGCACAGTTCTCGAACGAGTGATCTATTTCATCAAAACACACACTGCTCATATGATAAACCATGACAACTTATGCTTACCATGCCATATTCATGAAAAAACTAGCGAGGACGCATCTGTTTTGGCAAAAATTACGATGGTTCTCACATGATTCACGGGCACACAAAAGTAGCAGCAGTTCTCATAGACGGATTCAAACAGAGTACTAGCCCCAGAGGGGTCGATAACAAGCAAGGTTCGGATAATTAGACACAATACAAACTACTATTAAACACTAGCTGGGGTAACTATTTCATGCCTCGATCTAATTTGGGTTGGACACAAGACGGACCTTGCCATGAACATCATCGAGGACGTCCCGTAGCAGCTCAATCCTGTGAACCTTCATGAAGACAACCTTGTGGCCTTGCCACTAATAAACTTCTTTGTAGAGGCATGTGTCGGGGAAACTGATCCACGAACACCTATGGGGCCGGCGGACCGAGCCCCTTTCGGTTCGGCGGGGGGCGGAGGTCGCACGAAGAGCGGATCGAGGCAAAGCACACGAGCAGTTTACCCAGCTTCGGAGCTCTCCGGAGAGATAATACTCCTACTGCTGCTTGTCTGATTGTATTGTGTTCTTCCTCAAGAGCGCTGAGTGCTACAGTACACTCTAGCTGCTAACGAGACCGAGCGTGTGTGATTTTCTGCGTTCGAACCAAACCCACCCCCCTCTACGTTGCGCACGGGCGTCCTTTTATATGCTCAAGGGGTCACCGACAGGTGGCAATGTAGACAAGGGTAAAAATGGAAAAAGAGAGGTGGTTGGTACAGCTACCTATACAGTGTATCCTACCTAACCCTGACCGCAGGGGACAAGGGCATTAAATGCCCGTCTGCGTCGCCCAAATAGTGCAGAAAGGGACCGTCAAGGGCACCACCGCCTGCCATGACGGCGATCTTGTCAGCGTCGCTCGCCACCTCGCACCGCTGGCTGCACAGCCTCCTGCCACGCGCGCCTGGAAAGACCCCAAGGCGACACGTTGGTGGATGTGCTGGAGCGTGGGTGCAGAGTGGTAGCCTACCGCGGCAAGCGCCTTGCCGCGGCCGTTGCCTTGTCGCGCCTGGAAGCTTGTTGCCCACCGGGCCTTGCCGGGACGCATGGCACATCGCGGCAAGTTCCTTGAGACGCCTTGGTTGGCCTTCCCGGCAAGCTCCTCTTGATGGTGCCTTGTCTCTTTGGCTTGAATACTTTGTTTTTGAATGGCTCCAAAGGAACCACGGAGGACCTCGGCGGTCACCCGGCAAGCCTTGCCGCGGGGCACTGCGACTACCCGTGCATAAGTTCGGGATACTAGGGTACCCCTACTCTAGTACACCGACAGGAGCCCCCGAGCCTGGGCCACACGGGTGCCGAGCGCTGTTGGGCCAGGCCCAAAACAGGGCACGGGCACGCGCGGCCTGGGTTACGCCGTATCTTACTCCGTATCCACCGCGCCCTCCCCCAACGGCACGCGTTGAATGCGGCGTCGTGGGAGAGATCGTGGGTGGTTTCTTTATTCGGAAGGACGGAACGTCCGCCCCCTCCCTCTTTATAAGCAGGGGAAACAGGGGCAGTTCGCCCATCTCGCCGGTTGTTACTCCATTTTCACAAATCCCCGCCACTCCCCCCTTCTTCCCGAAGCTGAAACAGAGCAGTGCTCCGCCCCTCATTGCCACCAGCACCACCAACGCTATCGATCTCCCCCACCACCTCCGCCATGGCTCCGAAAGCCGACAAGGGGAAGGGTGTGAAATCGGTCGAGGCGCTGCGGCTCGCGGCGCTGCGAAAGGAGCGGGCCATCTTCCCCCCTCAGCTTGACGCAAAGGAGCTGAGGGAGTACTACTACCTCTTCTGGTCGACGGAGACGCGAGCGCATCCGCGCACGAAGGTACTCCCGGCCACCGCTTCGAGACTGGCTCCGAACGGGTATCCCTTCTTCGCGCTGTTCTTCTACTGCCGGCTCTGCCCGCCCTTCTCGGAATTTTTCTGTGACATCATGAACACCTACGGGTTCCGCCTCCTTGACTTCACCCCCAACACTGTTCTGACCATGGCAGTTTTCGCACATCTTTGCGAAAACTTTGTCGGAGTCCATCCAAATGTAGCCCTTTTCCGCCACTTCTTCATGCCTCGGGTTGAGAGAGGAGAGCCCCTTGTCGGCGGAATCGCTTGGATCTCGAGGGTCGGCAAGAAGGAAGCCTATCTGGAGGGAGAGCTCCGCAGCAAGTGGGAGGAATGGAGAGCAGAGTGGTGCTGGATTGTCGAGGAGAACCCGCAGCCATTTACTGCCCTGCGCCAAGCCCCAATAGTGTGCGGCAACGATTGGAGCAACGTGGCCCCGGAAGACGATAGGCTAAAGATTGCCGTCACCCAGATCCTTCGCCTTAGGCTTGCCGGGCTCACCATAGGCGCCGTTGGCACAAACTTTCTTCGCTGCCGCATCGCCCCCCTGCCGAAGAGGAGGAGACCCGCCTGGGAGTTCCAAAACTCGGCGGATATCATGAGGCTGCGCCCGGGCCTCAACTTCAACTTCACTGTTCTGGAGCTGGACGCGATGCTCCTGGAGCTGTTCAAGCGCGATCCCCAGCATCCGTTCATGTTGCCGCGGAATGTCGTTCCGCTATGCAACAATTCTTCGCTCGACCGCATCCGTGCAATGATGACGTTGTGCGACTCGCACAGAATCGTCCCGACTTGGCAAGAGCCTGCAGACGACGTCGTGCGGGATTTCTTTGACGGCCTGGTAGAAGTGCCGGTCCGCGCTGATGAGTAGAAGAGCCTCACCCGCGACACCACCGATGATGAGATGTAGCGCATCGCCACAAGGCTGGAAGAGGCGGCAGCAGCCGCTGCCGCGGGCGTGTTTGGATTCACCATGGAGGAGATAGAGGCAGCAGAGGCAGCAAGCCTTGCCGAGCAAGAGGAGTTCGTCGGCGAGGAAGAGCTTGCCGGGCCAGAAGCTGAGCCGAGCGAGCCCGGCGAGGGTGAGCCTGTCGGACCCGAACCTACGGACAGCTTGCCGCAGGCGGAGCCCCCAGCCCCGCCAAGAAGGCGTCTCCGCAAGGCCTCGGACGTAGCGGGGCAGCAGACGGGTCAACAGCCGCCGAGCCGCGCGACACGCTCTACCGCGGCAAGCACTGTTGCCGCGGGAGCGCCTCACGCTGCTGCGGCAACCGGAGCTGGGTCTTCCCGGTCCACCGCTATTGCTCCTGCCAAGCGGACAAGGGAGCCTACTCCTCCGCCTCGTTGCATCTGAGGCGAGCCGGACTTCGATCTCTCCGTGCTCAGCTCCGACGAGGAAGAAGAAGAGTAAGATTCCTTGCTGTACTTGTGGTTATTCAATTCTTGCTGTCTTGTCTTATGTCTGATTTGCTTTACTCTGAACCTATTCCTTTTCAGAACTCTGGCCCAGAGAGCGGTGAAGAGAGCCAAGGCCCCGGTGATTGTCATCGAGGACGACCCCACCACAACGGCAGAGGACATGTCCGAGACCACCTTGTCGGACCCGGCAACCATTCCTCAAAGCAGCCCCCATCGCAGCCCCCACGTAAGTATATGGTTTACTTCATGCTGTCAGGCGCGCATGGGTGCTCTTCTTTTGCTGATATCTGTCTGTTGGTTTGTGTAGGAGCAGAGCAGCCTCACCAGGAGGGCCCGGAGGCCGCTCCCGAAGTGCCATCTGCTTCGACTACACCGCCAAGGGAGGATTCCCCGGCAAGGGAGCGTTCTCCGGCAAGGGAGAATTCTCCGGCAAGGGGCAGTTCTTCGGCTGGTTGAGACCACGACTGCAGATCCTAGCACAGGTAACCCTTTTGCCTAAAAACTTCCCTTGGGTTCTTCTTCTAATTTTCTTTTTGAGTGTTTGCTTGACCTTTCTCCCCTCTTCGGTCGTCAGATTCACCTGCCACGAAGCCGATGGAAACCGAGGCCGCCGGCGAGGAGAACGCGCGCGGCAACAACGACGATGCCACTGCCACCGAAGAAGAGGCCGGTGCTGATGATCCCGCCGGCGAAGAGGCCGCCAAGGCTGCCACCGCAGAAGCTGGCGAGGAATCCGGCGATTGCACTGACGGCCCCAAGGCCGCAGGAGCGCCAGGCGCTGCACCAACCGCCGATCCCTCTGCCGCTGCTACAGCGCCAGGCTCCGAAGAGCCCCAGCCCGGCGCCTATTTGAAGGCCGGCGGTGGCGTCTTCATCAAGCTCCCCTAGGCGTCGAGGTCCAGGGCGCCGGTCGAAGGAGAAACTTTTGACGAAGAGGTGCTTGCCTCCGTTGGGCTGGCGCTGGTCGACTTGTGAAGCAGTAGCAGCGATGAGCCTGAGGAGGAGCGGCTGCTGCGGAAGCTGCTGTCGCTCTACCGCGCCCGACAAGCCAAGCTGGCATCCCGAGAGGCACTTGTCGCGAAGGCAGGAGTGGATATAGAGAAGCGCGCGGAGGAGCTCCGGGGTCTTAGGCAGGAAGCTCTCCGGTCCCTCGCGGAGGAGCGGGAGCAACTTCTCGAGGAGCGGAAAGCCTTCCTCCTTGAGAAGGCCGAAGTTGAAGAGAAGCAACGGCTTGTCGCCGAAAATCTATTTGCGCAGGAAGGAGAGTTGGCGCAGCGCAAGGTGAACCTTGACAGCCACGAGGAGGAGCTTGCCGCGCGCGAGCAAGCAATTGGCGGGGCTCTCAAGGAGGCAAAAGATGCTGCGGCAGCTGCCGAAGCCGCCAAGAAGGAGCTGGAGATGAAGGTGGCGCAGCTGGAAGCCGATCTCAGGGCGAGCGGCGAGGAGCTCGCCGTGCTCAAGCGTGAGCGCGAGAAGGACGGTGCCGCTCACGGTGAGCTGCAGGGTCTTCTCGCTGAGAGGAGCAAGGAGCTCAACGCCGCCAAGGACTCCAATGCAGATCTCGAGTTGAAGTTAGCTACTTTGGCTTAGACGCTGGATGGCGCCGGGGAGCGTGAGGTGGCCTTGTCGGAGAAGATCAAGGCCGACGAGGCGCTGCTGGCGAGTGCTATTGCCGCCCAGGATGCTTTTAGGGAGACTGTGGAACACTGGACCGAGGGTCTGGTGAATGTTGCCGCAGCCATCGACGGGGAGCTGGCGCAGCTGGGGATGGAGGATCTCGGGTACTCCTCCGACGAGCACCTCCAACCCAGTGCCAAGCTCAGCTTGTTCTTCAAAGGCGTGGTGACGGCCCTCCAGCGACTCCGGGAGAAGATCCCAAAGCAGCTGGCCGACGAGTCGCGCAGGATCTGCGCGGGGGTTCTTCAGAAGGTGCTGGTGAAGGTGGCCTTCCACAACCCAGGCCTCAACCTCACCAACGTCCTCAAGTCCCTGCCTCCAGATGCTGATCTGGAAGCGCTCAAAGCCCTTGTCGCACCCATTGTGGACAAGGTGAGCGAGCTCAAGAGGGTTGAGGGCGATCGCGTAGATTAGGCCGCCCGTCTTTTCTTTTTCTTTGTCGCTGCTGGTCATGTCACGAGAACAATCTGTTAGAGCTGCGACAAGCTATCTTGTAATATAACTCTATCTTGGGTAGAGATTTATTATGTTATTCCCTTTACTTGATTCCTTCCTTTGTATGTTTTTGCCCTACGCTTTTAGGGAACTTGTCGGCGCAGGCACCTGAGCCGCGAGCGCTGAGTGCGGGACGTCAGCAGCCTGCTGGCGGTGCCGCTTCCGACAAGAAACCTTGTCGCAACTAGTCGCAGCTCACTTAAGTTGTTGAGCGGACTCGAAACAAAGTAAGGGCGCAACTAGCTACGAGTTGGTTCCTCTGCGCACAGGTTTTCCATACAAAGTACGGTCGTTCGAGGAAGATAACTTAAAAATATAAAACTGATTGCTCAAACTTTGGCAACTTAGCTTTTCTGTCGCTTGCTTTCCGGTAAGGCAAAACTTCCTTGAACGATGCCTGGTCCACACTATTATCTTCTCCTTTCCCCTCGGCAAACTTGTGGGCGAGGGAACCTTCCTTTCCTTTGAGAAAGAGAAAGAAGAGAAAATAAAGATATGGAGCCTTACGGCTCGTTATTGCTTACCGGGGGTGGGTGCTGCACAAAGTGTCAGATAACGCATGCAAATATAAAGTAGAAAGCATGAAATTGACAAGATGTGCGGAGCACATGAGCTTTACTTATGCACGGGATCTGCGCCCGGCTTTGTACAAAGGATTACATGCAACATCGGCAAGACTTGTACAAAAGGTGGTTGCCAGAACGGGTTCCGGCAACCGCGCCCTACGGGTAAAACTTACAAAGATGCTCAATGTTCCAGGAGTTGCTCACCGGAGTGCCATCTTCGGTCTCAAGGCGGACAGCGCCAGGCCTAGTGACTCGTTTCACCCGGTAAGGGCCTTCCCACTTCGGCGTCAACTTGTTGGAATTCTTGGCGGACTGAACGCGCCGAAGAACAAGGTCGCCTTCCTTGAAACTTCTGGCATTAACTTTGCGGCTATGGTAGAGGCGCAAAGCTTGCTGGTATCGAGCAGCTCGTACAGCAGCCTGAAGACGGTCCTCCTCAAGGAGCAGCGCGTCATCTTGTCGCAGCTGCTCTTGCTCAAGCTCATCATAAGCGAGCACTCGAGGTGACCCGTATACGAGTTCTGTGGGGAGAACTGCCTCTGCTCCATAGACTAGAGCGAAAGGTGTCTGGCCAGTGGCTCGATTTGGCATCGTCCTGATCGACCAAAGAACCACCGGCAGCTCCTCGATCCAGTTCCTTCCGCACTTGCGCATCCTGTCGAAAGTCCTGGTCTTGAGCCCGCGCAGCACTTCAGCATTTGCCCTCTCCGCTTGACCGTTGCTTCTCGGATGAGCAACAGAAGCGAAGCAGACCTTGGCGCCAAGATCTTGGACGTACTGCATGAAGGTGCGGCTCGTGAATTGTGTGCCGTTGTCGGTGATGATCTTGTTAGGGATCCCGAAACGGCAAACAATCGACCTGAAGAACTTGACTGCTGACTGTGCTGTCACCTTCCTCACTGGTTCCACTTCCGGCCACTTTGTGAACTTGTCGATCGTAACGTACAAGTACTCAAAGCCTCCGATAGCTCAGGGAAAAGGGCCGAGGATGTCGAGCCCCCAGACCGAAAATGGCCAGGATAAAGGGATCATCTGGAGAGCTTGAGCTGGCTGGTGTATCTGCTTGGAATGGCTGGCATGCTTCACACTTGGTTACTTGTGCAGTTGCATCCTGGAGGGCTGTCGGCCAAAAGAAACCTTGCCGGAACGCTTTGCTGGCAAGTGCTCTTGCGCCAATGTGGTGACCACATATGCCTCCATGTATCTCTGCCAACAGCTTTTGTCCGTCTTCCCGGTGAATACACTTCAATTTCACACCGTTGAGTCTTCTTCTGTACAGTGTGTTGTCGACAAACTGGTACATACTTGACTGCCGGGCTACTCTTTCCGCTTCTTCTTGCTCTTCGGGAAGTTCTCCTGCCTGAAGGAAATGGACAATCTGTTGTGCCCATGCTGGAGCTTGCGGCTCGACAACAAGGACTAAAGGCACATCTGTTGCTGTGGGAACATCCGCTTCTACGGCGAGAACTTGTGGCTCAGCCGGAGCTTGATGTTCCCCGGCAAGCTTGCCGGAGCAAAACTTTTCGGGAGCGTCTGCTTCAACGGAACAAGCCCTAGGGCTCGCCGGAGCAGACTGCTCCTCAGCACCCTTGATGTTGATCTTGACGACCTTCTTGGCGGCGGCTTCGGGGAGCTCTGCCGGAAAATAGTCACCAGAAATCAACTTTCTCTTCTTGCTCTATCCAGTTGATGGTGTTACGGACGGTTGGGTCAGCTTGAGCACAAAGATCCCTGGTTCCACAGGTAACTTATGTGCGGCGCACTTTGACAGGCCATCGGCAATGTCGTTCTGAGCTCTTGGAACATGTTCCATCTGTAGGCCGTCAAAGTGCTCTTCTAGCTTTCTCACTTCATCAATGTAGGCTTCCATCAACGGACTTTGATAATTCTTGTTCACTTGGCGGACGACAAGCTGGGAGTCACCCCTTACAATGAGTTTCTTAATCCCAAGGTCTGCCGCGATCCTTAGACCGGCAAGCAATCCTTCATACTCTGCAGTATTGTTCGTTGCTTGCTCCTCGGGGAAGTGCATCTGGACTATGTACTTGAGGTGTTCTCTGGTGGGTGCAACAAGTAGTACGCCTGCACCGGCGCCTTGCAGCGAGAAGGCACCATCAAAGTACATCAGCCACTCTTTGCTTGTTTCCTTGACGGGGATGCTTGTTTCTGGAATTTCTTCATCTTTTGTTGGCGTCCACTCTGCTATGAACTCTTCCAATGCTCTGCTTTGGATAGTTGAAGTGCTTTCAAACTTGAGGCCAAAGCTCGACAGTTCCAGTGCCCACTCGACAATCCTGCCTATTGCTTCCGGATTTTGCAATATCCTCTTCAGCGGAAAACGAGTGACGACTGTGATCTCATGTGCTTGGAAGTAATGGCGCAGCTTTCTCGAGGCCATGAGAAGGCCGAAAAGCAATTTCTGCACACCAGAGTACCTTGATCTAGCTCCCTACAGAAGGGAACTGACAAAGTAAACTGGGCGCTGCACCATTCTTTTCTGCATCTTGTCATGCTCCTGCGCAGAACCATCTTTGTCGGGACCAGAGCTTGCCGGTGAAGTCCCTTGCTTGTCGCTGGATGCATCTGCCGTGGTTGCTGGCTCATCATCCGCCTCCCTCTCCGCTACTAACGCAACACTAACCACTTGATTGGTTGCCGCTATATATAGCAGCAACTTCTCTTGTGGCTTAGGTGCGACAAGTGTTGGAGTGGAGGACAGGTATCTCTTCAAGTCCTGCAGCGCATCCTTCGCTTCCGGAGTCCATTTCATTGGACCTGCCTTTTTCAATATTTTGAAAAATGGCAGGGCACGCTCAGCAGACCTAGAGATAAACCTGCTGAGAGCAGCTACGCAACTGGCAAGTCTTCGTACATCCTTGACGCGCTTTGGTGCTTCAATCTGCTCAATGGCCTTGATCTTGTCGGGATTGGCTTCAATTCCCCGCTGAGACACGAAGAACCCGAGAAGCTTGCCGGAAGTGACTCCAAACACACTCTTCTCGGGGTTAAGCTTGAGGTTGATCCTGCGCAGATTTGCAAAGGTTTCGTCTAAATCTTGAATCAGAGTTGCCTTGTCCTTGCTCTTGACCACTATGTCATCCATGTATGCTTCCACATTTCTGTGCATTTGTGGCTCAAAAGCGTCATGAACTACCCTTGCAAATGTTGAACCAGCATTCTTTAAACCAAAGGGCATCCATACGAAATAGTATGTGCCACATGGGGTGATGAATGCGGTCTTCTCCTCATCCTCTTCTGCCATGAAGATCTGATGGTATCCTGAGTATCCATCAAGAAATGAAAGCAAGTCACATCCGGCCGTGGAGTCAACAATCTGGTCGATGCGCGGCAAGGGAAATGGGTCCTTGGGACAAGCTTTATTGACATCAGTAAAGTCGATACAAAGCCTCCATTTCCCGTTTGCCTTACGCACGACTACAGGATTGGCCAACTACGTAGGATGGAGCACTCCTCTGACAAGGCCTGCTGCTTCCAATTTCTTGATTTCTTCTGCGATGAATTCTTGGCGCTCCACTGCCTGTTTCCTGACTTTCTGCTTGACGGGCCACGCATGAGGACAGACGGCAAGATGGTGCTCGATTACTTTCCTGGGAACACCGGGGATGTCAGACGGTTGCCACGCAAACACGTCGACATTCGCCCGCAGGAAAGCAACGAGCGCGCTTTCCTATTTAGGGTCAAGAGTGGCACTGATGGTGAAGGTACCACCAGTGCCATCCTCCTTGGCGGACACCTTCTTGGTCTCTGGTGGAGCTGCCATTGTCTTCTTACACTTGCCGGTGGAGCTCGATGGTGCATCCTCGACGGTAGCGCAGCACTCCGAAGAGGTGCGCTTGCTGGAGTGGGCATCAGAGCTCTTGCCGGACTTGGTCTTCTTCTTTGCCCCGGGAGCTTCAACGGCAAGTGGCTTGCGACCTGTTGCTGCTGCTGCTTCCCGGTAGATCTTGTCGGTGCAAATAAGAGCATCCTTCTTGTCGCCTGGGACAGAGATGAAACTTATCGGGCCTGGCATCTTCAGTACGTTGTATGCATAGTGAGAGGCCGCCATGAATTTGGCGAGCGCTGGACGGCCGAGTATCCCATTGTAAGGCAATGGAAAATCAGCAATGTCAAAAGTGACCCTCTCAGTCCTGAAGTTCAACTCGCTGCCAAATGTTACCGGCAATGTGATCTTCCCCTTCGGCTTGCTCCTTCCCGGATTGATTCCTTGGAATGTGCCAGTCTCTTCGAGCTCGCTATCAGGGATCTGGAGTTTCTGAAGTACCGCGGAGGAGATCAAGTTCAAGCCGGCCCCGCCGTCAACTAGCATCTTAGTGACCTTGAGGTTGCGGATAGTTGGTGAAACCAACATCGGCAAGCACCCGACCGCAGTTATGCGATCAGGGTGGTCCTCAATATCAAAGATGATAGGCGTGCTGGACCATTTCAGAGGCTTGCATGACTCGATGGGTGGTTCTGCCGCATTGACTTCCCGCACCCACTGCTTGAGCTGGCGGTGTGAAGTATGCAGAAAAGCACCGCCATCAATGCACAGGACCTCTGTGGCTTTCTGGAACTCCTGCTCATCGGTCTTGTCATCATCCATATCTTCATCGTCGTTGTCATCTTCATCCTTGTCGCGGCCGCGGGGAGGTCTGTCTTCTTGCCGCTGCTTGGCTTTGCCGCGGCGTCCTGCTCGGCCGGGACGTTTCTCGCTGGCTCCTCCAGCACCTTCCTGGGCTTTCTCCTTGTCGCGCCGCTCGTATTCAGCCTTTTGCTGCTCAATAAGCTGCTCGACCTTCTTGCAGCTCTGGAGGTCATGGCCCTTGGTGCGGTGGATCTTGCAGCACTGCTTGTTGGTGCCGTCCTACTTGTCGGCAACCGCCACAGCCTCCTTGCCGGGGCTACTAGCTTTGGATTTCTTGCCGGACTGCTCAACGACTAGCACCTCTTTGCCTTTCTTCTTTCTGTTGTTCCGCCGCCAGTTTCTCTTTGCCGGGGCAGTCTCCTCACTATCAGATCCTCCTGCTCCCGTATTCTCTCGGGGGAGTTTCCTCCCTTCCTCAGCACGTGCACACTTGTCGGCCAGGGCATATAGTTCACTGACGTCTCTGATCTTGCACATCCCCATCTCCTCCCGCATCCTGCGGTTCCGCACGTTCTGATGGAACGCGCTGATTACCGCGGCAGGGTGGACATCTGGGATGTTGTGCTGTACACGGCTGAATCTCTGAATGTACTTGCGCAGGGGCTCTCCTTCCTTCTGGGCGAGCAGATGAAGGTCGCTCTCTTCGCCATGAGGCTTGTGGCCGCCCGTAAAGGCACCAACAAACTGATGGCACAGGTCTGCCCAGGAGGATATGGAGTTGTCCGGCAAGTGCATGAGCCAGGATCTGACATTGGGCTTGAGCACCAGCGGGAAGTAGTTGGCAAGGATCTTGTCGTCCCGTCCCCCGGCAGCTTGCACCGCGATGGTGTAGATGCTGAGGAACTCCGACGGATGCGACTTGCCGTCGTACTTCTCTGGTACATCTGGCTTGAAATTCTTCGTGCTGGGCCACTGGACTTGCCGCAGCTCATGAGTGAACGCAGGGCAACCTACCGCGTACGGCAAGTCGCCTGGTTCCCCTGGCGCATGCATGTCAATAGAGGGCCCAGCGCGCTTGTCAGATTGACGTCGCACTTCTCTTCGGCGCTCGATGCGAGTACGAGCGTCTTCTTGCTGTCGTTCATGAAGAACTTGGCGCTGATCGCGACGAGCTCGTGGATCTGACGATGCGGTGGAGTCGCTGTCGAGGTTGATCCGGCGAGTCGGCGATCTTGGCCTTCGGGGTGGAGAGTGCATGGTGGTTGCACCCCCACCAGTTTCGTCGCCACCGGCTCGTTCCTGGAGGTCCTGCCGCGGCAGTGATGCACTCGGCTGCCGCGGAGTGTCGCCGTTGGCGAAGCCGATGAGACTCTGAATGGTGGCCCTCCATCCGTCGATATTGTCTTCCATTGGAGGGTAATCGAAGGGCAGTTGATTTCGCGCCAAAGCTTCTGCTGGAGTGGTCGGAGGCAGTGGCGAACGGTGCGAGGAGCGGGATATGCTCGGACTTCTAACTATGTTAGAAGGAGCAGTATCCCGTCCAGGCGACCGTGCCTCGCTCGTGCCAGCATGTTGGCGTGCATGCTGGTCTTGAGCACCCCGAGATCCACCAGCTCGATCTTGGCTCAACAGACGTATGGTACTGCGAGTACCATGACGCTGTCGGTCCTGCGCCTCCTGAGATGGGCGCGGTACATGTACGGACGCCGAGGTCTGCGCAACCTTGTCCTTGGACCTGGCAACATCGTGAGCTTCCTCGTCGACGTCCGTTCTTCCGCTGGCGTCTACTCCACCACCCGTTTGCTCCGGTGGTGGTGGAAGTGACGTGGACGGAGCAGCTGCCGCCGAAGTTTTCTTCTTCGATGGCATGTCGATGAAGAAGATGAAGATCTAGCTCATGTGCACACCGGATCAGGTTCACACAATCTCGACGCCCCTTACCTGGCGCGCCAAAGATGTCGGGGAAACCGATCCACGAACACCTATGGGGCCGGCGGACCGAGCCCCTTTCGGTTCGGCGGGGGGCGGAGGTCGCACGAAGAGCGGATCGAGGCGAAGCACACGAGCAGTTTACCCAGCTTCGGAGCTCTTCGGAGAGATAATACTCCTACTGCTGCTTGTCTGATTGTATTGTGTTCTTGCTCAAGAGTGCTGAGTGCTACAGTACACTCTAGCTGCTAACGAGACCGAGCGTGTGTGATTTTCTGCGTTCGAACCAAACCCACCCCCCCTCTACGTTGCGCACGGGCCTCCTTTTATATGCTCAAGGGGTCACCGACAGGTGGCAATGTAGACAAGGGTAAAAATGGAAAAAGAGAGGTGGTTGGTACAGCTACCTGTACAGTGTATCCTACCTAACCCTGACCGCAGGGGACAAGGGCATTAAATGCCCGTCTGCGTCGCCCAAATAGTGCAGAAAGGGACCGTCAGGGGCGCCACCGCCTGCCATGATGGCGATCTTGTCAGCGTCGCTCGCCACCTCGCACCGCTGGCTGCACAGCCTCCTGCCACGCGCGCCTGGAAAGACCCCAAGGCGACATGTTGGTGGATGTGCTGGAGCGTGGGTACAGAGTGGTAGCCTGCCGCGGCAAGCGCCTTGCCGCAGCCGTTGCCTTGCCGCGCCTGGAAGCTTGTCGCCCACCGGGCCTTGCCGGGACGCATGGCGCGTCGCGGCAAGTTCCTTGAGATGCCTTGGTTGGCCTTCCCGGCAAGCTCCTCTTGCCGGGGCCTTGTCTCTTTGGCTTGAATACTTTGTTCTTGAATGGCTCCAAAGGAACCACGGAGGACCTCGGCAGTCACCCGGCAAGCCTTCCCGCGGGGCGCTGCGACTACCCGTGCATAAGTTCGGGATACTAGGGTACCCCTACTCTAGTACACCGACAGCATGCCACGTCATCTTCCTGCATAAGATTGACAAGAACAGTATGCCTCACAAACGAAGGAGTAGCTTTGAACTTCTTGTGCTTCAGTACACCCTGGACAAAACGCCTGACAACAGTGAGGCTGGAATACAACTCTTCACTGGTAGAACCGCAAATGGCTTCCAGGATCCAATAACCTAAGAACTATGTTTTCCCAGTGCGTATATTCAGGTCATCCGCCTCATAGCGAGTGACATGTACAACCACACAATCCTTGTCTGCATCAGGGCTCTAACTGAAACAGAAACAAATTCTGAATTACTTTTCTGTATAAGAAACACAAGTTATTTAAACCACTATGTATAGCATGTCATCGGAGCTAATAAAATTTTGCATTATTAATCACCACATACTTAGATGAAAAACCACAATCGAGATCGGCAAAG
>NC_041393.1:438322323-438366641 GCF_002162155.2 Triticum dicoccoides | reverse complement strand
GCCGTGAGCGTATCTGGCATCGGCTCAGTGGCTGCCTCCATCTTCTTGGAGCTCTCTGTCTCATGGAGATCAGCCTCTCGCTTCTGCTCCAATATCGGCAGATCTTTGCCTGGTTCTCATTGGTCCATCATGAAACTGATGAATACTAGGAGAGCACTAAAAGGAAAACACAATCACAATGACAATGAAACAAAAAAGAGAGTGAGGATTGGTTACTGCAATGCAAAAGTTCTTTTTTTTCTCTAAACGAAAATATACCAACATCACGGATCAACTTACCTTCCCTTCGTTGGGAGAGAAGAACAGTGGCAGATGCGAGTGTTGCCTTTCTTGAAGACGGTGAGGGAGAAGGGGATTCAGCGAAGAGTGAAATGATGGTTGCTTCGCCCATCAAACTTAGACTGCGGGGAGGTGGGGTTTTGTGATACGACGGCTCGTTACCGCCGCACTACGACCGGGGTGACTCTCCGCCTGCATACTGCTTTCTAATTTGGTGGATGGCATTTGGGCCCGTGCACTGCATGGCCCACATGTCGGTGAACAAAAGTATAACGGCATTCAGTAGAGGGAGACGTTTCAATGACCTAGGAGGAGCCAGAAGAGGTAGAGTGTCTCCACTGTACTAGTAGTAATTGTTTTTCTAGGCAGCTGTAGAGTGTCTCCACTGTACTAGTAGTAATTGTTTCTCTGGGCCCGAGAAAAAACAGCCCATCCACACTAGTAAATAGTAAAATCAATTCAAAAGCCCATATATTTACTGAATGAGAGGCGCTACCCACACCCAGCACACTACCCCCCCCCAAAAACCTGGGTGCCCTTCTTCCTCCTCGCTCGCACCCAGCTCACGTCAGCTCGCTCCACTCGTACCCCCAAATTCCTCACCTCACTCCTACAGAAAACCCCAGCTCACCTTCTTCCTCACTCCTACAGAAAATCCCCAGCTCCCCTTCTTCTTCACTCGCACTACAACTAGGCTCGTCATTCGTTACTCTACTCAAATTCGTGAGCGTGACGCCACACCCTCGAGGAAAATGGAGTCGGCTGACTCCAGCGCCAAGAAGATGAGGCTCTCGCCAGCAGCGACGCCTGTTGTAGATCCCGCACCCGAGCGCGGGGAGAAGCGGCGACCCCGCCCCCACCGGATCCCAGGAACCCGTAGAATCTCGGGTGGACCGCATCAGCGATCTCCCGGATGCTGTCCTTGGGGAGATCATCTCGCTTCTCCCCACCAAGGATTGCTGCTGCACCCAAGTCCCCTCAATTTGGTGGCGCCCTCTATGGCGCGCTGTGCCCCTTAATCTCGACTATCATCAGCTATCTCTCTTCAATGATTTTGAAATCCCAAGAGCCATCATCTCCTCGCACCAGGGATCCGTTCAAAGCCTCTGCATCCCGTCATGCTACCTGAGCAAGCATACCATGCCTTGCACGATGGACGCCTGGCTGAAATCCCCTGAATTCATAGAACTATAGCTGCTTGAGTTCTACTATTCCCCTGGAAATCACATACCACATACCAAACGCCATGAACTTGTGCCCTCAGCATGGATGTCCATCTCGCGGGTTTCCTCCTCTCTCCAAACCGCCACCTTTGCACTATGCTACCTACCAGACAATCTGGTACTAAACTTTCGACTCCCATTTGTCAAGAAACTTTCACTTGCGCGGGTTCGTATATCGGAGGCCTCATTGCATAGCATCATCGACTCCAGTTGCCCTGCCCTGGAGTGCTTGGTGCTTGTTTTCATAGTTAGAGTCGGTTGTCTCCAAATAAAGTCGCCTAACCTTGTAAGGATTGGAATTTCTTTTGACGGAAGGTAGCTCATCATCCAAGATGCCCATTCACTTCAAAGGTTGATCCTTGATTCTAGTTATTCACCGTTGCAAATAACCGTCCTCTCTGCGCCTAAACTGGAGACCTTGGGTGTAATACATGATCTATGTGCTCATTTGAATATGGTGTTTGGCTCCATAGTTCTTCATGTACTTTATATTATCATATACACTTGTAACCATAAGCTGCATTTTAAATTTCTGCGCATAATTTATATATCATCTTGGAGTACACATTTTGTACTAATATTATGTTCTATGCTCAATGAAGAGTTTCTCCATGGATGACCTATCAATGGTGCTGGATTCTGTCAAGATCTTATATATCCAAATGAATAGTTTTGATCTGAACAAGATTATTGGCTTGCTGCAATGCTTTCCATGTCTGGAGAAGTTGTATATAAAGGTGATAATTTCACGCACATTGGAAGCCCGCATGTAGTGTACTAGAATTAACCGTTCAACTGTTGCTCTTTCGACACTCTTCTTTTAGACCTTAACTGTTTTCAATCTTCATGTCTATTTAGGCAACAGGACGGGGTAAGAAAGTTATAACCAATCGGCGGATTCGTAAGCATCGGGATTTCTCACTTCTCATGAGATTCGATTGAAGACAATAACGCTAGAACGATATGTAACCAACCGTGGAAACACTAGATTTGTCACATTCTTCCTATTGAATGCGAGGTTACTATTGTCCATCAGGCTTAAGTTTATCAGCAGCATGGTTTTGACGGATGGGTATGTCGAAGAGCAAAAAAAAGGAGTTTCAGGTGGGCAAAAGAGCTTCTGAACATGTCGGGCTTCTATTTACAACATATTGTGGTCATAATCCAGTAAATTTTATGACCCAGGATGTTCATTCTATGGACTTGACCGATCCATTTGACTATGACTGCAGAAAACAGTGCTGGAGTTAGATGTTGTTTCGCTTTTTTAACCTGGTTTTTTTGTAAACCTGATGAACAGTTAACCCTCGTGCTTTTGTACAGTTTGTAAGCTGGAGTTATATGTTCCTGCCCTTTTCAACTCGGCTGTGACTGTCATATTTTCTTTGAAACAAGGCAAATGGCTTGCCATTCGTTTAATTTAGTGTGAAATATTGTAACAAATCCCAACCAAGGGAAATAACATCACTCTCGCCGGCTGCTTGAGCTCACTGTGCATTACAGAAGCCAAGTGATTAGCCCCCACCAGCACCCACAAACTTATTTTGAACTAGCACATCAAATGGGTTGTAAATTTTCATAAGAAAGGCTGCATGACCGTGACAGATTTGGATTCTAACATTTGGGACCCACGAGGAAATAGCCTATCCAAGGTGGTGTCGACTTACTAGGCAGTCAACAAACGATTCTGCCTACCAGCCCAACATATGTCTTGTATCTTCTATCTCTTGTCTTCTTCTTCCTCCAGCCGCCCAAACCAAACAACCCCGTCGGCTCTGCCTGCTCCCTCCTCCCATGGCTGGCTGCGCCTCCGCCGCCCTACCATACGTACCCTCCAACGTTGGCCAGTCCCTCCCTCTATTCCCCCACACATCCTGTTATTCTCCGGCGATGTCAGCCCAACACGCACCCGCACCCGAACCAGTCAACCCTTGTACTCCCCTCCGCCTGCGACTGGACCGGCGCATCTTCCACGGCTTCTATTCGTTCCGTCCGAGGCCTCGCCGTCGTCCTCCGCCTTGCGGCCTTGGTTCGCTCGCCGTGTGCGGTGCGCCGCCCTCTTGCATTGTCAATGTCGTCAACAACCAAGAGGAACAAGGAGATGATTGTACATGGAGAGGATGACAGTAGGGACCCACCAGCGTCATGGCAGTACGCAAGCAAGTGCCTCTATATTACAAGCCCAAAAATATGGTTCCTCCTAATGGTTGGACATCTGGGGCTCACGCCATTGTCAACATAGTCAATAAATGAGAGAATTA
Source organism: Triticum dicoccoides (assembly GCF_002162155.2). Taxonomy (NCBI): domain Eukaryota; kingdom Viridiplantae; phylum Streptophyta; class Magnoliopsida; order Poales; family Poaceae; genus Triticum; species Triticum dicoccoides. Next base: position 438,362,878 of record NC_041393.1, on the reverse strand, counting down.
CACTACGAGCAGCTGACACCAGGGACCCAGCAGGTCACGCAGTTTTTTTTGAGGAACAAGCAGTTATTATTTATACTAGTTTTAGCCACGGATTAGGGTAATAACGGGGCTGTGCGGGGGTTGTGGCCCGTCTAGCCAGGGTTTTATTTATGTTTACCACATCATGAGCCCAGTTGTGTTTTTTTCTTACTGAAAATGGCTAGCCCAGTTCTATTTTTTTAAAGAAATACCCAAACAAGGCCTACTTGCTTTATTGGCCCTGCTGGGCTGCAAATCTTTCAAGACGGGGAGAGTTTCATTCGGTTTGCCCAGAAATGGGTTGTACATTTTTAAAACACAACAAACCGGGAATTAGTTTCAATTTTTTTTCATTACAAGATTTTAAATTCCATTGATTTTTATGCATGGACAATTATTTGGATTTTATATTTATATAAATTATTTTTCAAAATAGTTTGAATGTGAATCGATATTTCTGGATTAAAAACAGTTGACCGCACCGAAATATGCAAAATTTCGTATACTTTTTGACCGTGGCCACAATATGGGGTGTAATGCTAACAAAAAGACGATGGGCTCCAAAAAATTCTTAAGAATTAGCAAATGTGTTGTACATTATTAGAAATAATGGCAGATGGGTTGTATGCTATTTTCCACAGATTTGAGGCTGACTTATGCGCCTACTACATGTTGACGCGTATGCTTTCATAAAAAAAGGTTGACGCACACGCAACGCCCTGTCAACTTAGTCAACACACGAGAGCAGTAACTGTTGGATGTCCATCCAACGGCTGTCGTGCTTCTTAAATCTCTGCTCTTAATGTTCCAGCCGCTCAAACAAGCGCCGGCGGGACTGCCTGCTCCCTCCTCCCACGGCCGGCTATGCTGCCATGCAGGCCTCACGGCCCCACCGTACTCCCATCGCTGGCCTAGCCATCCCTCTACTCAACCACACCTATTGTTATTCTCCGGGGACGGCAGATGAACCAGTAAACCCTCATACTCCTCCACGTGGGGAACAACTGCCGAGTATTCCCGGGCTCCGTGTCGTTCCCTTCCTAGGCCTTGCCGTCGTCCACCGCCCTGGTGCTCTCGGTGCGACCTGGTCAACGTGGTACTGTACGTGGAGAGGATGACAGCTGGGTCCACGACCACACACAAGGAAATGCCTTCTTATTATGTGCAAAATAATGATTCCTCCACCTGACAGCTAGGACCCAGAGGAAGGGCCTCTGTATTTCGCAAAAAAAAACGTCCCCCCACTGACAGGTCGGACCCACCAGCTATATCTTCACACGCAAGGAAGTGCCTCCTTATTACGCCCAAAAAAATGAATACCCCCTGCTAGCTGGGACCCACCATATTGTTGGGCTGACTTGTGGGCCTACTAAGTTGATGGGGACGGAGGGCTTTGTCAACTTAGTCTATACTCTAGTGACCATATGATGTCCATCCAATGGCCATAGTGCTTCTTCAACCTCTGGTCTTGCTCCAGCCGCCCAAAGTGGCGCCGATTGTGCCACATGCTCCTGCCTCCCGTGGCCGGCTGTGCTACCGCGGAGGCCTCACCGCCCCCATACTACTCCCACCACTAGCCAGGACATCCCTCCACTAACCCACACCCCCTGTTATTCTGCGGCCACGACAACCTCACATAGCAGCCGAACCAGTGAACCCTCGTACTCCTCTCCGCGTGGGCATCCACTATCGCGTCTTCCCCGGCTCCGCGTCGTCCCCTTCCTAGGCCTCTCCGTCGTCCACCGCCGTGGTGCTCTCGGCGCGGCGTGGTCAATGTGGTCAACGACCGACTTCCATCGGAAGAGTACTGTACGTGGAGAGGCTCACAACTGGGTCCACGGCAGCCGCAAGGAAGTGCCTCCTTATTACGCGGAAAATAATTATTCCTCCACCTGACAGTAGGGACCCACCGGACAGGCCACCAGTATTTCGCAAATAAAACGTTTTCCCCTGACTGCTGGGACGCACCAGATGGGCCACCGTATTTCACGAAAAAAACGTCCCCCCCGCTGTCATCTCGGACCCACCGGAAGTGCCTCCTTATTACGCACAAAAAAATAAATACCCCCTGCTAGCTGGGACCCACCTTGGTGGTGGCTGACTTGTGGGCCTACTAAGTTGACGGGGACGGAGGGCTTTGTCAACTTAGTCAATATGAACGATTCAAGCTCTAGTGACCGTACAATGTCCATCCAACTGTCGTAGTGTTTCTTCAACCTCTGGTCTTCTTGCTCCAGCCGCCCAAAGCAGCGCCGGTTGTGCCACATGCTCCTGCCTTTCGTGGCCGGCTGTGCAGCCGCGGAGGCCTCACCGCCCCCTACTATTCCCACCGCTGGCCAGGCCCTGCGGCGACGGCAGCCTCACACCACAGCTGAACCAGTGAACCCTCTACTCCTCTCTGCGCAGGCTTCCACTGCCGCGTCTTCCCCGGCTCCGTGTTGTCTCCTTCCTAGGCCTCGCCGTTGTCCACCGCCCTGGTGCTCTCGGCGCGGCGTGGTCAACATGGTCAAGGAACGACTTCCATCAGACATGGACTGTACGTGGAGAGGCTGACAATTGGGTCCACGGCCGCAGCAAGGAAGTGCCTCCTTATTATGCGAAAAATAATGATTCCTCCACCTGACAGCAGGGACCCACCGGATGGGCCACCATATTTCATGAAAAAAATGTTTCCCCCTAACTACTGGGACCCACCAGCTACACCTTCGCACGCAAGGAAGTGCGTCCGGGCAAAAAAAATGATTTGCCCCCCTGACTGCTGGGAACCACCAGCTACATCTTCGCACGCAAGGAAGTGCCTGATAGTCAGGACCCACCAGGTCGAAGCATACGTAGCGTTGTCATTCTGGTCGCGAACGTGTACGTACATACTGGTGGATGTAGAGGCGCGCACGTGTCGTAGTAGAGGCGCGCACGTAGCATGTACACGTACATACAGCGGCAAGGGTGCAAGAAAGAAAATATAGCCATGTATGTGTACATATGGGCGGGGTCTCGAACGCCTACTCGCGCATACGTATGACCAGGGCTCGTGTACATGGCTGGGTCCGCATGGAGAAACAACGTCGTCGTCGTGTTCATGGGGAGCCAACCGGCTGGGTCGGAACGGAATGCGTCATCGTGTTCACCGGGAGGGCTTGGACGGAACAGGCGATGGAAACAAGGCCTAGCGTACCGCAGAATGGAGGAAACGCCCTTGTGTTCGACCGGCCACGTTTGAAACGGGATCCTGTTCATTGGGAGGGGTCTGGCGTACCGCAAAACGGAGGAAGCTGACCTCCTACGGTCGAAATGGGGGTCCTGTTGATCGGGAGGGGTGTGGCGTACCACAAAACGGACGAAACAGACTTGTGTTGGAGCGCTACGATCGAAACGGGGCTCCTGTTCATCGAGGGGGGTGTGGCGTACCGCAAAACGAGACTCCACGGGATACTGTTCATCTCCACCATCGACCTCCTCCAGCCTCCATGGGCTCCTGTTCATCGAGGCTCCACCGCGCGCTACTCCACCAGCTACTATTTAACTACCCCTCCATGGGCACCCCTCCACCGGCTACTGTTCATCCAGCCTCCACGGGGTCGTCCTGTTCATCTAGCCCTCCACGGGGTCCTGTTCATCTAGCCCCAACGAGCTCGATCAATCGGGGTCCTATTCATCTAGAGGCAACGCCACCGCTCACTGTTCATCCACCCCCCCACGCAACGCTCACTGTTCATCCAGAGAGGCAGAATCGATCGGCTTCTGTTAGCAGCAGTAGCGAAGGAATTGCTCGATCGGGTTCAGTTAACAGCCATCGATCGATCGCTCGGGTTCAGTAACACGTAGCCTGCAGTGCAATCGCCCGGGTTCAGTTAGAGCCCAACGCCTCCCTCGGGTTCAGTTAGAGCCAACGCCTTGCACACACACGCGTACGTGTACGAGAGAAACACGCATCGCTCGGCCCCCGACCACCCACCGTAACCGGGAACTGCCCGAAATTTTCCTCGCCCTCACTTCTACCATGGTTTTTTCCTTCATGGACGGCCCAAAGAATGTCATGCAGCTGCGTCTCCGGCCCGCCCAGGACCAAAAGCCCATTTTCTGTCATGATTTTTTGTCATAGAAGTAGGAGCCCACCACATCTATGATGATACCGGGTTTTGTCACAATTATCGTCATAGAAGTGTCATATGTATGACAGAAAAAAAAATTGTTCGGCCCAAAATGTCACGGATGTGACTTTTTTTGTAGTGAATGATCATTTCTTGGATATCGTCATGATTATCTGAAGTTCTATCAATTGCCCAACAGTAATTTGTTTACCCACCGTATGCTATTTTTCTCGAGAGAAGCCACTAGTGAAAACTACGGCCCCCGGGTCTCTTCTTTTATTATATTTGCCTTCGCGATCTATTTTTATTTGCTTTTATTTTCAGATCTATATTATCAAAAACCCAAAAATACCTCGCTGAATTTTATTTGCTTTTATTCGCATCTATCAATCTATCACAATTTTTATCCTGTCTACTTGCCAATTTCTAGCACCGTTGCCCGAAAGGGATTGACAAACCCTTTAATACGTCGGGTTGCGAGTATTTGTTATTTGTGTGCAGGTTCCATTCACGTAGTGGTTCTTGGTTCTCCAACTGTTCGATAACCTTGGTCTCATCACTGAGGGAAATACCTTCCGTCGTTGTGCTGCATCATCCCTTCCTCTTTGGGAAAATACCGACGTAGTTCAAGCAAGCATCAAAAGGAATTTCTGGCGCCGTTGCCGGGGAGACATCACCAACATCTATCAGGTCCCTAATCACAAATCTCATCTCCTTGCAGTTTACATTATTTGCCATTTCCTCTCGTTTTCATCTCCCCCACTTCACAAAAAATTGCCATTTTATTCGCCCTCATTTTTTGTTCGCCGTTTTTTCATCGGATCTCATGTTTGCTTATGTTGCCATGTACCTTCTATTTGCTTGCATCTTCGCTTGCTAAAAGTCTATTGATATGGATCCTCATCCACTTGCTAATCTTTTCAAAAGACCCAATTTTGATGAACCAATTGCTAGTGAATTGTGTTCACTAGATTATCTTTATGAAGTTTTGCTTGAGATTTATAAATCAGAAAATTGTGATGAAGTGGTAAACGGAGGAATTTATAAAATGATTCATGATAGCTCCTCTTGAATGAAAAGCATGATTTCAGTGATGTTATTATAAATTCTATTAATGTCAACTGTGCTAATAATATGCAAAACCCCAAGCTTGGGAATGCTAATATTGCTATGTCCACTACTTATTGCAATGATCATGATTGGGGTGATTCTTCTTATGATCTTGAAAATTTATTTAATCCTCCTCATGATGAATATGTTTGCGATAATATTTAAAGTGGGCTTGGAGAGGTCATGACTTTAGTTGATGTTAACCCCACTATCTTGGAAGATTATAAAATTTTATGCATGTGGATCATGAAGAGAAAATTTTATATGATAGCTATATTGTTGAATTTGATTATGATCCCACATGTAATTATTATGAGAGAGGAAAATATTGTGGTGGAAAATTTTATGTTATTAATTACCTCTCATTGTGTTGAGATCGCCAATTTTTTTATTCTTCTACCTTGCATATGCTAGAATTTTTTTGTCTTGATAATTAGTTTGCTTATGAAATGCCTATGCATATGAAGTATGTTCGACTTAAATGTGTTTTTCACATGTTACATGATGCTCTCTTCGTGTTTTAATTACAATCTTTCATGTGAGCATCATTGAAATCTTATGCCTAGCTAGGGGCACAAAACGTGATAGCGCTCGTTGGGAGGCAAGCCGACTTGTATGTTTTTGCTTTTTGATTTTGTTGTTGTTTTCAATAAAATACCCAATTATTTCTCCGATTAGATGTGTTTTTTGTAGTTTAAATTAGTGTTTTTGTCAAGCAAAGCCTTTGGGATCATTTGGGTGATAGTTGATTTTATCTTGTTGAAAAACAGAATTTTTTGCGCTCAAAAAAATAATTTTCATAAATCACATAAACGCACTTTTGCTTTGAATTTTTTACACAATATTAATATACAAATTTCTCACATTGTTCTAATTTTTCAGAATTTTTGGAGTTACAGAAGTATTCGAAGTTTTTAGATTGCTACAGATTGTTCTATTTTTGCCAGATTCTATTTTCTTTGCGTTGTGTGCTTGTTTTGATGATTCTATGGCTTCCTTTGCCATAAAAAAGTTGGAATAAAGTAGATATAATGCAAAAGTAAAATATGAATGGGTTTATAAAAAGTACTTGTAGTAGTGATTTGCTGTCTTATACTAACGGACCTTGCGAAGGTTTTGTTGAGTTTTGTGTGATTGAAATTTTCAAGTTTTGGGTGATATTGCGATGGATGAAGGAATAAGGAGTAATAAGAGCCTAAGATTGGGGATGCCCATGGCATCCCAAGCTGTTATGCAAAGATAAGCAAGCAACTAAGCTTAGGGATGCCCGAGTGGCATCCCCTCCTTCTAACGACCATCGGTATTTTACTTGGAGCTACATTTTTATTCGTCACATGTTATGAGTTTTGCTTGGAGCGTCTTGTAAGATATGAGTCTTTGCTTGTTTTGTTTTATATTTTAAGTCTTGAATCCTCGCTGGACACACCTATTTGAGAGAGCCAAAATTATGCCATGACTTGTTAGAATTGCTCTCTATGATTCACTTAAATCCTTATGAGCTATGGAATTGCTCTAGTGCTTCACTTATATCCTTTTGAGCGCGGTGTGCTTTAATATTTTTGAAGAAATGCTCTCATGATTCACTTAGATTTAAATGAGAGTTAGTAAAAAAATAAAGGAATTCTCTCTTGCTTCACTTAAATTATTTTGAGAGAAGAAATTTTTTATGCTCGTGTTCTTCACTTAGATTTGTTTGAGCTATCAAAAGAAACATATCAAATTAGTCCCAAAGTGATAGATATCCAAGGAGGATATAACAAAAACTTTCATGAAGATCATTGGAAAAAATAAACTTGATTCCTTGTAATAGTTTTGAGATATGACGATAGTGATATGTGAGTCATGTTGATGAATAATTATGCTTTAGTAACAATATTGGTGTTAACGTTTGTGATTCCCTATGCAAGCACGAAAGTCAATAGTTATGCAATGAAATTACATCCTACTTGTGGTGCATTATTCGGTGTTAGTTATGCTTAATGCTCGCTTATGAGATATTTCATTTCTTGGTTGGATGCTTCTCAATCTTTTGCTAGACTACATTTGCACTAAGTATGATCACTACTTGTGCATCCAAAATCCTTTAAACTAGTTTTGCCATATGAGTCCACCATACCTACCTATATTCGGTATTTCCGTACCGTTCTAAGCAAATTTGTATGTGCCATCTCTAAATTTCAAAACAATTTTCCCTTTTGTGTGCTCGTACCGCTCATGAAATGGTAGGGGGTGGCTGATATATTTCCATGCTAGATATGTTATTCTCAAGATGAGTGTTTATTCACTTGTCATTGCACGAGAGTACGACAAAGGTATTAGGGATGCCCAGTCCCAAAATGAAAAATGAATTTACCTTATTTTGTCAAATAATAAATTCCTTGGAAAGACTTGGTATGGTGGAAAAAGGAATAAATTTTATTTTTTGTTTGGGAACCACCTATGATATATCTAGCATGGAAAGTATTGGGAACTACTCGATCGTTCTCGTTGACAGGAAAAGCATGCCACCCAAAATGTTTTATCTCTATCTTTTTTGCTTTGAACTCTGGCACCTCTACAAATCCCTACTTCCCTCTACGAAGGGCCTTTCTTTTACTTTATGCAATTTTTATTTTTATTTGAGTCTCCGTCTTCTCTTATAAAGCACCAACTAAGTGTTGGGGAACGTTGCAGAAAATTAAAATTTTTCCTACGGTTTCACCAAGATCCATCTATGAGTTCATCTAAGCAACGAGTCAAGGGAGTGAGTTTGCATCTACATACCAATTGTAGATCACGAGCGGAAGCTTGCAATGGTATGGTGATGATGGAGTCGTACTCGTCGTGATTCGGATCACCGATGACCAAGCACTGAATGGACAGCACCTCCGCGTTCAACACACGTACGGGACGGACGACGTCTCCTCCGTCTTGATCCAGCAAGGAGGAAGGAGAGGTTGAGGAAGGCAGCTCCAACGGCAGCACAACGGCGTGGTGCAGTTGGTGTAGCAGTACTCCGACAGGGCTTCGCCAAGCACGTACGGAGGAGGAGAGGTGTTGGGGAGGGGAGGGGCCGCGCCTTCAATTGTGTGTTGCAACCCTCCCCTCACCCCTCTATATATAGGAGGAGAGGGGCAAGGGGGCCGGCCCTCTAGGGGAAACCCTAGAGGGGGGCGGCGGCCAAAGGGTGGGGGGCTTGCCCCCCAAGCAAGGGGGGTGCGCCCCCTTTAGGGTTTCCCCCCCCCCCCCAACCCTAGGCGCATGGGCCCAAGGGGGGGGGGCGCCAAGCCCACCAGGGGCTGGCTGCTATCCCTACGCATCCCAAGTGGCCCCCCGGGAGGGGCGGCCCCTCCCGGTGGACCCCCGGAACCTTTCCGGTGGTCCCGGTACAATACCGGTATGACCCCGAAACTTTCTGGTGCCCGTTTAACAACTTCCCATATATAAATCTTTACCTCCGAACCATTCCAGAACTCCTCGTGACGTCCGGGATCTCATCCGGGACTCCGAACAACTTTCAGTAGTCACGTACTAGTCTTCCTAACAACCCTAACGTCACCGAACTTTAAGTGTGTAGACCCTACGGGTTCGGGAGACATGCAGACATGACCGAGACTCTCCGGTCAATAATCAACAGCGGGATCTGGATACCCATGTTGGCTCCCACATGCTCCTCGATGATGTCATCGGATGAACCACGATGTCGAGGATTCGATCAAACCCCGTATTCAATTCCCTTTGTCAGTCGGTACGTTACTTGCCCGAGACCCGATCGTCGGTATCCCAATACCTTGTTCAGTCTCGTTACCGGCAAGTCACTTTACTCGTACCATAATGCATGATCCCGTGGCCAACACCTTGGTCACCTTGAGCTCATTATGATGATGCATTACCGAGTGGGCCCAGAGATACCTCTCCGTCATACGGAGTGACAAATCCCAGTCTCGATCCGTGTCAACCCAACAGACACTTTCGGAGATACCTGTAGTGCACCTTTATAATCACCCAGTTACGCTGTGACGTTTGATACACCCAAAGCACTCCTACGGTATCCGGGAGTTACACGATCTCATGGTCTAAGGAAGAGATACTTGACATTGGCAAAGCTCTAGCAAACGAACTACACGATCTTTATGCTATGCTTAGGATTGGGTCTTGTCCATCACATCATTCTCCTAATGATGTGATCCCGTTATCAACGACATCCAATGTCCATAGCCAGGAAACCATGACTATCTGTTGATCACAACGAGCTAGTCAACTAGAGGCTCACTAGGGACATATTGTGGTCTTTGTATTCACACGTGTATTATGATTTCCGGATAATACAGTTATAGCATGAATAAAAGACAATTATCATGAACAATGAAATATAATAATACTTTTATTATTGCCTCTAGGGCATATTTCCAACAGTCTCCCACTTGCACTAGAGTCAACAATCTAGTTACATTGTGATGAATTGAACACCCATAGAGTTCTGGTGTTGATCATGTTTTGCTCGCGAGAGAGGTTTAGTCAACGGATCTGCGACATTCAGATCCGTATGTACTTTGCAAATTTCTATGTCTCTATCTTGAACATTTTCACGGATGGAGTTGAAACGACGCTTGATGTGCCTGGTCTTCTTGTGAAACCTGGGCTCCTTGGCAAGGGCAATAGCTCCAGTGTTGTCACAGAAGAGTTTGATTGGCCCCGACGCATTGGGTATGACTCCTAGGTCGGTGATGAACTCCTTCACCCAAATCGCTTCATGCGCTGCCTCCGAGGCTGCCATGTACTCCGCTTCACACGTAGATCCCGCCACGACGCTCTGCTTGCAGCTGCACCAGCTTACTGCTCCACCATTCAACATATACGCGTATCCGGTTTGTGCCTTAGAGTCATCCGGATCTGAGCCGAAGCTAGCGTCGACGTAACCCTTTACGACGAGCTCTTCGTCTCCTCCATAAACGAGAAACATGTCCTTTGTCCTTTTCAGGTACTTCAGGATATTCTTGACCGCTGTCCAGTGTTCCTTGCCGGGATTACTTTGGTATCTTGCTACCAAACTTACGGCTAGGTTTACATCAGGTCTGGTACACAGCATGGCATACATAATAGATCCTATGGCTGAAGCATAGGGGATGACACTCATCTCTTCTATATCTTTTGCCGTGGTCGGTGACTGAGCCGAGCTCAATCTCACACCTTGTAACATAGGCAAGAACCCTTTCTTGGACTGATCCATTTTGAACCTTTTCAAAATCTTATCAAGGTATGTGCTTTGTGAAAGACCTATGAGGCGTCTCGATCTATCTCTATAGATCTTGATGCCTAATATATAGGCAGCTTCTCCAAGGTCCTTCATTGAAAAACACTTATTCAAGTAGGCCTTAATGCTGTCCAAGAATTCTATATCATTTCCCATCAAGAGTATGTCATCTACATATAATATGAGAAATGCTACAGAGCCACTCACTTTCTTGTAAACGCAGGCTTCTCCATAAGTCTGCATAAACCCAAACGCTTTGATCATCTCATCAAAGCGAATATTCCAACTTCGAGATGCTTGCACCAGCCCATAAATGGATCGCTGGAGCTTGCATACTTTGTTAGCGTTCTTAGGATCGACAAAACCTTCCGGCTGCATCATATACAGTTCTTCCTTAAGATGCCCGTTAAGGAATGCCGTTTTGACGTCCATCTGCCATATCTCATAATCATAGTATGCGGCAATTGCTAACATGATTCGGACGGACTTTAGCTTCGCTATGGGAGAGAATGTCTCGTCGTAGTCAATCCCTTGAACTTGTCGATAACCCTTAGCGACAAGTCGAGCTTTATAGATGGTAACATTGCCATCCGCGTCCGTCTTCTTCTTAAAGATCCATTTGTTTTCTATCGCTCGTCGATCATCAGGCAAGTCTGTCAAAGTCCATACTTTGTTTTCATACATGGATTCTATCTCAGATATCATGGCTTCAAGCCATTTATTGGAATCTGGACCTGCCATCGCTTCTTCATAGTTCGAAGGTTCACCGTTATCTAACAACATGATATCCAGGACAGGGTTGCCGTACCTCTCTGGTGCGGAACGTGTCCTTGTGGACCTACGAAGTTCAGTAGCAACTTGATCCGAAGTACCTTGATCATCATCATTGGTTTCCTCTAGAGTTGGAGTGGGCATCACAGGAACATTTTCCTGAGCTGCACCACTTTCCCGTTCGAGAGGTAGTACTTCATCGAGTTCTACTTTCCTCCCACTTACTTCTTTCGAGAGAAACTCTTTTTCCAGAAAGCATCCGTTCTTGGCAACAAAGATCTTGCCCTTGGATCTTAAGTAGAAGGTATACCCTACAGTTTCCTTAGGGTATCCTATGAAGACGCATTTTTCCGACTTGGGTTCGAGCTTTTCAGGTTGAAGTTTCTTGACATAAGCATCGCATCCCCAAACTTTTAGAAATGACAGCTTAGGTTTCTTCCCAAACCATAATTCATACGGTGTCGTCTCAACGGATTTAGACGGTGCCCTATTTAAAGTGAATGTAGTTGTCTCTAGAGCGTATCCCCAAAATGATAGCGGTAAATCGGTAAGAGACATCATAGACCACACCATATCCAATAGAGTGCGATTACAACGTTCGGACACACCGTTTCGCTGAGGTGTTCCAGGCGGCGTGAGTTGTGAAACGATTCCACATTTCTTTAAGTGTGTACCAAATTCGTGACTTAAGTATTCACCTCCACGATCTGATCGTAGAAACTTTATCTTTCGGTCACATTGATTCTCTACCTCATTCTGAAATTCTTTGAACTTTTCGAAGGTCTCAGACTTGTGTTTCATTAAGTAGACATACCCATATCTACTCAAGTCATCAGTGAGAGTGAGAACATAATGATATCCTCCGCGAGCCTCAACGCTCATTGGACCGCATACATCGGTATGTATGATTGCCAACAAGTTGGTTGCTCGCTCCATTGTTCTGGAGAACGGAGTCTTGGTCATTTTGCCCATGAGGCATGGTTCGCATGTGTCAAACGATTCATAATCAAGAGACTCTAAAAGTCCATCAGCATGGAGCTTCTTCATGCGCTTGACACCAATGTGACCAAGGCGGCAGTGCCACAAGTATGTGGGACTATCGTTATCAACTTTACATCTTTTGGTATTCACGCTAAGAATATGTGTAACACTACGTTCGAGATTCATTAAGAATAAACCATTGACCATCAGAGCATGACCATAAAACATATCTCTCATATAAATCAAACAACCATTATTCTCAGACTTAAATGAGTAGCCATCTCGTATTAAACGAGATCCAGATACAATGTTCATGCTCAAACTTGGCACTAAATAACAATTATTAAGGTCCAAAACTAATCCCGTAGGTAAATGTAGAGGTAGCGTGCCGACGGCGATCACATCGACTCTGGAACCATTCCCGACGCGCATCGTCACCTCGTCCTTCGCCAGTCTCCGCTTATTCCGCAGCTCCTGCTGTGAGTTACAAATATGAGCAACGGCACCGGTATCAAATACCCAGGAGTTACTACGAGTACTGGTAAGGTACACATCAATTACATGTATATCAAATATACCTTTGTTGTTGTCGGCCTTCTTATCCGCTAAGTATTTAGGGCAGTTCCGCTTCCAGTGACCCTTCCCCTTGCAATAAAAGCACTCAGTCTCAGGCTTGGGTCCATTCTTTGACTTCTTCCCGGCAACTGGCTTACCGGGCGTGGCAACATCCTTGCCGTCCTTCTTGAAGTTCTTCTTGCCCTTGCCCTTCTTGAACTTAGTGGTCTTATTGACCATCAACACTTGATGTTCCTTCTTGATTTCAGCCTCTGTTGACTTTAGCATAGAGAACACTTCAGGAATGGTCTTTTCCATCCCCTGCATGTTGTAGTTCATCACAAAGCTCTTGTAGCTTGGTGGGAGCGACTGTAGGATTCTGTCAATGACCGCCTCATCAGGGAGGTTAATATTCAGCTGGGTCATACGGTTGTGCAACCCAGACATCTTGAGTATGTGTTCACTGACAGAACTGTTTTCCTCCATCTTACAACTGTAGAACTTGTCGGAGACATCATATCTCTCGACCCGGGCATGAGCTTGAAAAACTAGTTTCAGCTCTTCGAACATCTCATATGCTCCGTGATGCTCAAAACGCTTTTGGAGCCCCGGTTCTAAGCTGTAAAGCATGCCGCACTGAACGAGGGAGTAATCATCAGCACGAGTCTGCCAAGCATTCATAATGTCTTGGTTCTCTGGGACGGGAGCGTCACCTAGCGGTCCTTCTAGGACATATTGTTTCCTGGCAGCTATGAGGATGATCCTCAGGTTCCGGACCCAGTCCGTATAGTTGCTGCCGTCATCTTTCAGCTTGGTTTTCTCTTGGAACGCGTTGAAGTTCATGTTGACATGAGCGTTGGCCATTTGATCTACAAGACATATTTGCAAAGGTTTTAGACTAAGTTCATGATAATTAAGTTCTAATCAAATTATGAACTCCCACTCAGATTAGACATCCCTCTAGTCATCTAAGTGTTACACGATCCGAGTCGACTAGCCCGTGTCCGATCATCACGTGAGACGGACTAGTCATCGCCGGTGAACATCTTCATGTTGATCGTATCTTCCATACGACTCGTGTTCGACATTTCGGTCTCCGTGTTCCGAGGCCATGTCTGCACATGCTAGGCTCGTCAAGTTAACCCTAAGTGTTTTCGCTGTGTAAAACTGTCTTACACCCGTTGTATGTGAACATAAGAATCCATCACACCCGATCATCACGTGGTGCTTAGAAGCGACAAACTGTAGCAACGGTGCACAGTTAGGGGAGAACACTTCTTGAAATTTTTGTAAGGGATCATCTTATTTACTACCGTCGTCCTAAGTAAACAAGATGCATAAACATAATAAACATCACATGCAATTATATAGTTGTGACATGATATGGCCAATATCATATAGCTCCATTGATCTCCATCTTCGGGGCTCCATGATCATCTTGTCACCGGCTTGACACCATGATCTCCATCATCATGATCTCCATCATCGTGTCTTCATGAAGTTGTCACGCCAACGACTACTTCTACTTCTATGGCTAACGCGTTTAGCAATAAAGTAAAGTAAGTTACATGGCGTTCTTCAATGACACGCAGGTCATACAAAAAAAAATAAAGACAACTCCTATGGCTCCTGCCGGTTGTCATACTCATCGACATGCAAGTCGTGAATCCTATTACAAAGAACATGATCTCATACATCACAATTCATCATTCATCACAACTTCTGGCCATATCACATCACATGATCAATCGCTGCAAAAACAAGTTAGACGTCCTCTAATTGTTGTTGCATCTTTTACATGGCTGCAATTGGGTTCTAGCAAGAACGTTTTCTTACCTACGAATAACCACAACGTGATTTTGTCAACTTCTATTTACCCTTCATAAGGACCCTTTTCATCGAATCCGCTCCAACTAAAGTGGGAGAGACAGACACCCGCCAGCCACCTTATGCAACTAGTGCATGTCAATCGGTGGAACCGGTCTCACGTAAGCGTACGTGTAAGGTTGGTCCGGGCCGCTTCATCCCACAATGCCGTTGAAGCAAGAAAAGACTAGTAGTGGCAAGTAAGTTGACAAGATCCACGCCCACAACAAAATTGTGCTCTACTCGTGCAAAGAGAACTACGCATAGACCTAGCTCATGATGCCACTGTTGGGGAACGTTGCAGAAAATTAAAATTTTTCCTACGGTTTCACCAAGATCCATCTATGAGTTCATCTAAGCAACGAGTCAAGGGAGTGAGTTTGCATCTACATACCACTTGTATATCACGAGCGGAAGCTTGCAAGGGGATGGTGATGATGGAGTCGTACTCGTCGTGATTCGGATCACCGATGACCAAGCACTGAATGGACAGCACCTCCGTGTTCAACACACGTACGGGACGGACGACGTCTCCTCCGTCTTGATCCAGCAAGGAGGAAGGAGAGGTTGAGGAAGGCAGCTCCAACGGCAGCACGACGGCGTGGTGCAGTTGGTGTAGCAGTACTCCGACAGGGCTTCGCCAAGCACGTACGGAGGAGGAGAGGTGTTGGGGAGGGGAGGGGCTGCGCCTTCAATTGTGTGTTGCAGCCCTCCCCTCACCCCTCTATATATAGGAGGAGAGGGGCAAGGGGGCCGGCCCTCTAGGGGAAACCCTAGAGGGGGGCGGCGGCCAAAGGGTGGGGGGCTTGCCCCCCAAGCAAGGGGGGTGCGCCCCCTTTAGGGTTTCCCCCCAACCCTAGGCGCATGGGCCCAAGGGGGGGGCGCCAAGCCCACCAGGGGCTGGCTGCTATCCCTACGCATCCCAAGTGCCCCCCCGGGAGGGGTGGCCCCTCCCGGTGGACCCCCGGAACCTTTCCGGTGGTCCCGGTACAATACCGGTATGACCCCGAAACTTTCCGGTGCCCGCTTAACAACTTCCCATATATAAATCTTTACCTCCGGACCATTCCGGAACTCCTCGTGACGTCCGGGATCTCATCCGGGACTCCGAACAACTTTCGGTAGTCACGTACTAGTCTTCCTAACAACCCTAGCGTCACCGAACTTTAAGTGTGTAGACCCTACGGGTTCGGGAGACATGCAGACATGACCAAGACTCTCCGGCCAATAACCAACAGCGGGATCTGGATACCCATGTTGGCTCCCACATGCTCCTCGATGATGTCATCGGATGAACCACGATGTCGAGGATTCGATCAAACCCCGTATTCAATTCCCTTTGTCAGTCGGTACGTTACTTGCCCGAGACCCGATCGTCGGTATCCCAATACCTTGTTCAGTCTCGTTACCGGCAAGTCACTTTACTCGTACCGTAATGCATGGTCCCGTGGCCAACACCTTGGTCACCTTGAGCTCATTATGATGATGCATTACCGAGTGGGCCCAGAGATACCTCTCCGTCATACGGAGTGACAAATCCCAGTCTCGATCCGTGTCAACCCAACAGACACTTTCGGAGATACCTGTAGTGCACCTTTATAATCACCCAGTTACGTTGTGACGTTTGATACACCCAAAGGACTCCTACAGTATCCGGGAGTTACACGATCTCATGGTCTAAGGAAGAGATACTTGACATTGGCAAAGCTCTAGCAAACGAACTACACGATCTTTATGTTATGCTTAGGATTGGGTCTTGTCCATCACATCATTCTCCTAATGATGTGATCCCGTTATCAATGACATCCAATGTCCATAGCCAGGAAACCATGACTATCTGTTGATCACAACGAGCTAGTCAACTAGAGGCTCACTAGGGACATATTGTGGTCTTTGTATTCACACGTGTATTACGATTTCCGGATAATACAGTTATAGCATGAATAAAAGACAATTATCATGAACAATGAAATATAATAATACTTTTATTATTGCCTCTAGGGCATATTTCCAACACTAAGGGGCACTATGATCGTACTTGAGCATTGGGTGTAGCTAATATGCAAGTGTGTTTCATGAATGGATCAATGATTGAGCATAATGGGCTAGGGATAACTTGCTTTAGTGTTGATATTTTGAAATACATGGTTGTTTGTTGATATGCTTGAGTATTAAAGTCCTCATGTAAAAACTAGACTATTGCTTTGAACCATATAAGAGTCCAAATGTCCATGCTACAAAGAAAAGAATATGTGATGAACATGTTAGGCAGCATTCCACATAAAAAAATTCTGTTTTTGTCATTTACCTACTCGAGGATGAGCAGGAATTAAGCTTGGGGATGCTGATACGTCTCCAATGTATCTATAATTGTTGATTGTTCCATGTTGTTATATTATTATTCTTGGATGCTTTACAATCATTTTATAGTGATTTATATCATTTTTTGGGACTAACATATTGACATAGTGCCGAGTGCCAGTTGCTATTTTCTGCTTGTTTTTTACATCGCGGGAAATCAATATCAAACGGAGTCCAAATGCAATGAAACTTTTGTGGATTTTTTATGGACCAAAAGACACCCAATGGTCCGGAGAAGCACCTAGGGGGTGCCCCATGGGAGCACCACCCAGCAGAGCACGCCTGGGCCCCTAGGAGTGCCCAGGTGGGTTGTGCCCACCTCGGTGGCCTCCCGCACCACCTCTTTGCTCTATAAATACCCCAATATTGAACAAAACCCTAGGGGAGCCGACGAAAATCAAATCCAGCCACCGCAAGTTCCAGAACCACCAGATTCAATCTAGACACCATCACGGAGGGGTTCATCATCCTCATTGGTGCCACTCTGATAATGCGTGAGTAGTTCATTGTAGACCAATGGGTCCGTAGTTAGTAGCTAGATGGCTTCCTATATCTGTTTTGGTTCTCAATACAACGGTCTCTTGGAGATCTATTTGATGTAACTCTTTTTGCGATGTGTTTGTTGGGATCCGATGAACTTTGAGTTTATGATCAGATCTATGTTTTTATCCATGAAAGTTATTTGAGTCTTTTGATCTCTTATATGCATGATTACTAATAGCCTCATATTTCTTCTCCGATATTTGGGTTTTGTTTGGCCAACCTGATCTATTTATCTTGCAATGGGAAGAGGTGCTTTGTGATGGGTTCGATCTTACGGTGCTCGATCCCAGTGACAAAAGGGGAACCGACACGTATGTATTGTTGCTATTAAGGATAACAAGATGGGGTCTATTTCTACATAAATAGATCTTGTCTACATCATGTCATCGTTCTTATCGCATAACTCCATTTCTCCATGAATTTAATCCACTAGATGCATGCTGGATAGCGGTCGATGTGTGGAGTAATAGTAGTAGATGCAAGCAGGAGTCGGTCTACTAATCTTGGATGTGATTCCCATATAATGATCATTGCCTGGATATCATCATGATTATTTTGAAGTTCTATCAATTGCCCAATAGTAATTTGTTTACCCACCGTATGCTATTTTTCTCGAGAGAAGCCACTAGTGAAATCTACAACCCCGGGTCTCTTCTTTATTATATTTGCCTTCATGATCTATTTTTATTTGCTTTTATTTTTAGATATATATTATACAAAAGCCCAAAAATACCTTGCTGAATTTTCTTTTCTTTTATTAGTATATATCAATCTATCACAATTTTTATCCCATCTACTTGCCAATTTCTTGCGCCGTTGCCCGAAAGGGATTGACAACCCCTTTAATACGTCGGGTTGCGAGTATTTGTCATTTTTGTGCAGGTGCCGTTCACGTAGTGTTGCGTGGTTCTCCTACAGCTTCGATAACCTTGGTCTCATCACTAAGGGAAATACCTACCGTCATTGTGCTGCATCATCCCTTGCTCTTTGGGGAAATACCGACATAGTTCAAGCAGGCATCAGGCATCTGCTTGATAACTGGACAAATGCTCACTGCAACAAACCTAAGAACCAAATACATATAAACAAGGCATCTGTTTGATAACTGGAAAAATGCTCACTGCAACCAAATATAGATAACCAAGGCATCTACTCACTATAAACAACCAAATATAGTCATTCGTGAAATTAAGTGGACAATTCATACTTAAACATCACATAGCCCTATTGAACAACACATTTTTGCATAACTGAAATAATTACACATGGCACAGTTAAAGTACCGCACGACAAATGCTACTACAAGAAAGGGTACGGGTTGGCAAGCTAGAAAAGGTAAGATTTGCTGGTAGGATGTTGCCTCACATGTCATGGACGGGATCCTTCCAGATGGAAGAGCATAGACCCATTGAGGATCCTAAGCCGCCGCCATAGAACGTGTCCTTCAGAAATGAGAAAATGGGCTCGATGGTGTACAAGGATCACAAATCCTTGATTTCTTGGCGGAGGAGATCAGCGACGGGGCCGTCAAAGAGATCGAGAATGCTTAAACCAGATGGGTTGGGGATGGACCAATTAACCTGTGACATGGCCTATGTGAAGTTGTCGCTGTCGACGAGCTTGATGTCGTAGCCAGCTTTCCCGAGATACCGTAATATGCATGCCTCTCAAGCTTGTGGGTCCCCTCAGCCACTCCCTTGATATGATACCGACGCCAAACATTCCTATAAATATAGATACCTTCGAAAGAACCCTAGATCAGAAGTTCCTCCGCTGTAAGCCTGTGTAGCCACGAAAAACCAATCGAGAGCCTGTTCCGGCACCCTGTCGGAGTGGGAAATCATCACCAGAGGCCATCTTCATCATCCCGGCGGTCCCGTGATGAAGAGGGAGTAGTTCACCCTCGGGGCTGAGGGTATGTATGAGTAGCTATGTGTTCGATCTCTCTCTCTCTCTCTCTCTCTCTCTTCTCTCTTCTCTCTCTCTCTCGTGTTCTTGATTTGGCACGATCTTGATGTACCGCGTGCTTTGTTTCTATAGTTGGATCATATGCTGTTTCTCCCCTTCTATTTTCTTGTGATGAATTGAGTATTTCTCTTTGAGGTTTTTTTATGTTGGATTGACTACTGAATTTGAGAACACTTCATGCATGTCTTGCGATAGGATATCTGTAGTGACAATGGCACGCTCTATTGATTCACTAGATGTATGTTTTGGCGCTCAACTCGCGGATTCACAAGGTGACATTGGGGTAATCTATGCATAGGGGTTGATGCACATTTTCTTCCTACGTTCTCCGATAGAAACTTTGGAGTGATTCTTTGTTGCACGTTGAGGGATTGTTATGTGATCCAAATATGTTACTATTGTTGAGATAATTTGCACTAGTGAAAGTATGAACCCTAGGCCTTGTTTTCAAGCATTGAAATACCGTTTTTGTTCACTTTTGTTACTAGTTACCTTGCCATTTTTATATTTTCAGATTACAAAAACCTATATCTACCATCCATATTACACTTGTATCACCATCTCTTCGCTGAACTAGTGCACCTATACAATTTACGATTGTATTTGGTGTGTTGGGGACACAAGAGACTCTTTGTTATTTGGTTGCAGGGTTCTTTGAGTGAGACCATCTTTATCCTACACCTCCCATGGATTGATAAACCTTAGTTCATCCAATTGAGGGAAAATTGCTACTGTCCTACAAAACTTTGCGCTCGGAGGCCCAACACAAGTCTACAAGAAGAAGGTTGCATAGTAGACATCAAGCTCTTTTCTGGCCCCGTTGCCGGGGAGGTGAGTGCTTGAAGGTATATCTTTAGATCTTGCAATTGAACCTTTTAGTTTCTTATTTTATCACTAGTTTAGTATATAAAAGAAAACTACAAAAAATGGAACTGAGGTTCCTTCATATGCTTCATCTTTACAATGTCTTTTGTCAAAATGATGGAAATGAAAATTGTGCTCAATTGATAGAAGAAGAATTGAACAAAATGTTTGGCATACAATCTTTGAATGATGAGCATGGTTGCAATGTTGTTGGTATGAATTCCTTGAATATCCATGATGCTAATGATATGCAAAGCCATAAGCTTGGGGATGCTATGTTTGATGAAGATGATATTTTTTGTCACCTAAGTTCTGATGAGCGAATTTATTATGATGATAGCATGCCTCCTATTTATGATGATTATGTTGATGAAAGTGGGTTTGGAACAGTGTCAACTCTAGGTAATGATCCCAC
Source organism: Triticum dicoccoides (assembly GCF_002162155.2). NCBI lineage: Eukaryota > Viridiplantae > Streptophyta > Magnoliopsida > Poales > Poaceae > Triticum > Triticum dicoccoides. Next base: position 438,342,102 of record NC_041393.1, on the reverse strand, counting down.
TATTTTGGAGGGTGTTGAATCTTATTACAATATTGATGAAAGTAGATTTGGAGAGGTCATGACTTTATTTAGTGATGAATCAACTATTTTGGAAGAGGTTCCAATTGATTATGAGAACAAAGTTGCTACCTATGATGATTATTCTGATGACATGTATGCTATAAAGAATAATGATAACTGTGAAACTTGTCATCATGATTTTAATTTTCAATTGGATTATGCCTCACATGATAGTTATTTTACTGAGTTTGCTCCCACACGTATTCATGAGAATAAATTTGCTTACGTGGAGAGTACTAAAATTTCCATGCTCGTAGATCATGAAAAGAATGCTTTATGTGATAGCTATATTGTTGAATTCATTCATGATGCTACTGAAAATTATTATGAGAGAGGATTATATGATTTTACATATTGCAATAATATCAAGTTTCCTCTCTATGTGTCGAAAGTTGTGAAGTCATGCTTGTTTTGCCTTCCTATGCTAGTTGATTCTTGTTCCCATAAATTGTTTGCTCACAAAATCCCTATGCATAGGAAGTGGGTTAGGCTTAAATGTGCTAGTCACATGCTTCATGATGTGACACGTCCATTTTGCATCATGCTTTTATATCAATATTTATTGCATTATGGGCTGTTATTACACATTTTACAAGGTTTACCATGAAGAGGGGGAATGCCGACAGCGGGAATTCTGGCTGGAAAAGGAGCAAACATTGGAAACCTATTCTGCACTGCTCCAAAAGTCCTAAAACTCCACGAAACATTTTTTGGATTTATTAAGAATTATTGAGCGAAATAAATACATCAGGGGGCTCACACCTTGGCCAGGAGGGTGGGGGGCGCGCCCCCTCCTACTGGGCACGCCTCCCTGTCTCCTGGGCCCCCTGGTGGTCCTCCGGTGTCCATCTTCCGCTATATGAAGGCTTTTACCATGGAAAAATCGTGGGCAAGCTTACGGGATGAAACTCCACCGCCACGAAGCAGAACCTTGGCGGAACCAATCTAGGGCTCTGGCAGAACTGTTCTGCCGGGGACACTTCCCTCCGAGAGGGGGAAATCATCACCAACGTCATCACCAACGATACTCTCATCGGGAGGGTGTCAATCTCCATCAACATCTTCACCAGCACCATCTCCTCTCAAACCCTAGTTCATCTCTTGTATCCAATCTTGTATCCAAAACCACAAATTGGTACCTGTGGGTTGCTAGTAGTGTTCATTACTCCTTGTAGTTGATACTTATTGGTTTACTTGGTGGAAGATCATATGTTCAGATCCTTAATGCATATTATTACACCTCTGATTTTGAACATGAATATGCTTTGTGAGTAGTTACGTTTGTTCCTAAGGACATGGGTGAAGTCTTGCTATTAGTAGTCATGTGAATTTGGTATTCGTTCGATATTTTGATGAGATGTATGTTGTCTCTCCTCAAGTGGTGTTATGTGAACGTCGACTACATGACACTTCACCATTATTTGGGCCTAGAGGAAGGCATTGGGAAGTAATAAGTAGATGATGGGTTGCTAGAGTGACAGAAGCTTAAACCCTAGTTTATGTGTTGCTTCGTTAGGGGCTGATTTGGATCCATATGTCTAATGTTGTGGTTAGGTTTACCTTAATAATTCTTTTGCAGTTGCGGATGCTTGCAATAGGGGTTAATCATAAGTGGGATGCTTGTCCAAGTAAGGGCAGTACCCAAGCACCGGTCCACCCACATATCAAATTATCAAAGTACTGAACGCGAATCATATGAACGTGATGAAAACTAGCTTGACGATAATTCCCATGTGTCCTCGGGAGCTCCTTTCTCATTAGTAGAAATTATCCAGGCTTATCCTTTGCTACCTAAAGGATTGGGCCACCTTGCTGCACTTTATTTACTTTGTTTACTTGTTACTCGTTACTATTTATCTTATCACAAAACTATCTATCACCTACAATTTCAGTGCTTGCAGAGAAAACCTTACTGAAAACCGCTTATCATTTCCTTCTGCTCCTCATTGGGTTCGATACTCTTACTTATCGAAAGGACTATGATAGATCCCCTACACTTGTGGGTCATCAAGACTCTTTTCTGGCGCCGTTTCCGAGGAGTGTAGCGCTTTTGGTGAGTGGAACTTGGTAAGGAAACATTTATTTAGTGTGCTGAAATTTTCTGTTACTTGTCACTATGGAAACTAATCCTTTGAGGGGCTTGTTCGGGGTATCTTCACCCCAACCAGAAGATCAAAGAGTTGCTCCTCAACCTACTGAACCTTATGAAAATATTTATTTTGAGATTCCTTCAGGTATGATAGAGAAACTGCTAGCTAATCCATTTACAGGAGACGGAACATTGCATCCCGATTTACACCTTATCTTTGTGGATGAAGTTTGTGGATTATTTAAGCTTGCAGGTATTCCCTATGATGTTGTCAAAAGGAAGGTCTTCCCTTTATCTTTGAAGGGAGATGCATTGACATGGTATAGGCTATGTGATGATACGAGATCTTGGAATTATAAACGATTGAAGTTGGAATTTCACCAGAAGTTCTATCCTATGCATCTTCTTCATCGTGATCGTAATTACATATATAATTTCTGGCCTCGCGAAGGAGAAATCATCACTCAAGCTTGGGGGAGGCTTAAGTCAATGTTATATTCATGCCCCAATCATGAGCTCTCCCGGGAAATGATTATTCAAAAAATTTATGCTCGACTTTCCCTTAATAATCGCAACCTGCTCGATACTTCCTGTGCTGGTTCTTATATGCTGAAAACTATTGATTTCAAATGGGACTTATTGGAAAGAATTAAACGCAACTCTGAAGATTGGGGTTCCGACGATGGTAAGGAGTCAGGTATGACACCTAAGTTCGATTGTGTTAACTCTTTTATGGATACCGATGCTTTTCGTGGATTTAGCGTTAAGTATGGACTTGACTCTGAGATAGTAGCTTCTTTCTGTGAATCTTTTGCTACTCACGTTGATCTCCTTAAAGAGAAGTGGTTTAAATATAATCCTCCTGTTGAAGTGAAATTAGTTGCACCTATTATAGTTGAAGAAAAGACTATCACATATAGTGATCCTATTGTTCCTACTACTTATGTTGAGAAACCCCCATTTCCTGTTAGGATAAAGGATCATGCTAAAACTTCGACTGTTGTTCGTAAGAGTAATACTAGGACTTATACACCTCCGGAGCAAATCAATGTTTAACCTAGTATTGCTATGGTTAAAGATCTCTTAGATGATGATTTAGATGGGCATGTTATTTATTTCTATGATGAAACTGCTAATATTGCTAGACCAGATACTAGATACATAGACCTGTCATAGCCATTCCTGTTATTTCTATTAAAATAGGATATCATTGTTATCATGGTTTATGTGATATGGGTGCTAGTGCTAGTGCGATACCTTATGATTTATATAAATAAATTATGCACGACATTGCACCCATTGAATTAGAAGACATTGATGTTACTATTAAGCTTGCTTATAGGGATACCATTAAACCAGTTGGGATTGTTAGAGATGTTGAAGTTTTGTGTGGGAAAGTTAAATACCCTGCTGATTTTCTTGTTCTTGCTTCCCCACAAGATTGCTTCTGTCTACTTATTTTTGGTAGACCCTTCTTGCATACAGCTAGTGCTAAGATTGATTGTGAAAAAGATACTGTCACCATTGGCTTAGATGGTATGTCTCATGAGTTTAATTTTGCTAAGTGTTGTACACAACCTCGTGATAGGGAACCACCTAGTAAGGATGAGATTATTGGTCTTTCTTCCATTGATGTGCCTCCTACTGATCCATTAGAACAATATTTGCTAGACCATGAAAATGATATGTTTATGAAGGAAATAAGGGAAATAGATGAAGTATTCCTTAAACAGGAACCGATGCTAAAACATAATCTTCCCATTGAAATTCTTGGGGACCCCCCTCCACCCAAGGGTGATCCCGTGTTTGAACTCAAACCTTTCCCTGATAATCTTAAGTATTCTTATCTTGATGAAAAGAAAATATATCATGTTATTACTAGTGCCAACCTTTCAGAGCAAGAAGAAGAAAGATTATTGAAAACTCCGAAGAAGCACCGAGCTGCTATTGGATATACTCTGGATGATCTTAAGGACGTTAGTCCCACGTTATGCCAACACAAAATTAAATTGGAGGACGATGCCAAACCAATTAGAGATCCTCAACAACGACTAAACCCCAAGATGAAAGAAGTGGTAAGAAAGGAGATACTAAAGCTCCTTGAGGCAGGTATAATTTATCCCGTTGCTGATAGTGATTGGGTAAGCCCTATCCATTGTGTTCCTACAAAGGGAGGTATTACCAATGTTCCTAATGATAAAGATGAGTTGATCTCACAAAGAATTATTACAGGTTATAGGGTGGTAATTTATTTTCGTAAATTAAATAAGGCTACTAAGAAAGATCATTACCCATTACCTTTTATTGATCAAATGCTAGAAAGACTATCCAAACACACACATTTTTGCTTTCTAGATGGTTATTCTGGTTTCTCTCAAATACCTGTGTCAGCGGGATATCAATCAAAAACTACTTTTACTTGCCCTTTCGGTACCTTTGCTTATAGACGTATGCCTTTTGGTTTATGTAATGCACGTACTACCTTTCAAAGATGCATGATGGCTATATTCTCTGATTTTTGTGAAAAGATTTGTGAGGTATTCATGGATGACTTCTCCGTTTATGGATCCTCTTTTGATAATTGTTTGAGCAACCTTGATCGAGTTTTGCAGAGATGCGAAGACACTAATCTCGTTCTGAATTGGGAAAAGTGTCACTTTATGGTTAATGAAGGCATTGTCTTGGGGCATAAGATTTCCGAGAGAGGTATTGAAGTTGACAAAGCCAATGTTGATGCTATTGAAAAGATGCCATGTCCCAAGGACATAAAAGGTATAAGAAGTTTCCTTGGTCATGCCGGTTTTTATAGGAGGTTCATTAAGGACTTTTCTAAGATCTCCACTCCTCTTACTAATTTGTTGCAAAAAGATATTCCTTTTGTCTTTGATGATGATTGTGTAGAAGCATTTGAAATACTTAAGAAAGCTTTGATCACTGCACCTGTTGTTCAGCCACCTGATTGGAATTTACCTTTTGAAATTATGTGTGATGCTAGTGATTATGCTGTAGGTGTTGTTCTAGGGCAAAGAGTTGATAAGAAATTGAATGTTATCCAGTATGCTAGTAAGACTCTTGATACTGCCCAAAGAAATTATGCTACTACTGAAAAAGAATTCTTAGCAGTTGTGTCTGCATGTGATAAGTTTAGACCTTATATTGTTGATTCAAAAGTTACTATTCACACTGATCATGCTTCTATTAAATATCTTATGGAAAAGAAAGACGCTAAGCCTAGACTCATTAGATGGGTTCTCCTGCTCCAACAATTTGATTTGCATATTATTGATAGAAAGGGAGCTGAGAACCCCGTTGTAGACAACTTGTCTAGGTTAGAGAATGTTCTTCATGACCCACTACCTATTGATGATAGCTTTCCTGATGAATAATTACCGGTCATTAATGCTTCTCGTATTGCTCCATGGTATGCTGATCATGCTAATTATATTGTTGCTAAATTTATACCACCTAGCTTCATATACCAGCAAAAGAAAAAGTTCTTTTATGATTTAAGACATTACTTTTGGGATGACCCACACCTTTATAAAGGAGTAGATGGTGTTATTAGATGTTGTGTGCCTGAGCATGAACAGGAACAGATTCTACGCAAGTGTCACTCTGAATCCTAGGAAGGGCACCACGTTGGAGATAGAACTGCACACAAGGTACTACAATCTGGTTTTTATTGGCCTACTCTCTTCAAAGATGCTCGTAAGCTTGTCTTATCTTGTGATGAATGTCAAAGAATAGGTAACATTAGTAGACGTCAAGAAATGCCTATGAATTATCCTCTTGTTATTGAACCGTTTGATGTTTGGGGCCTTGATTATATGGGACCTTTTCCCGCCTCTAATGGTTATACACATATTTTAGTTGTTGTTGATTACGTTACTAAGTGGGTAGAAGCTATTCCAACTAGTAGTGCTGATCATAACACTTCTATTAAAATGCTCAAAGAAGTTATTTTTCCGAGGTTTGGAGTCCCTGGATATCTTATGACTGATGGTGGTTCACATTTTATTCATGGTGCTTACCGTAAGATGCTTGCTAAATATGATGTTAATCATAGAATCGCATATCCTTATCATCCACAGTCTAGTGGTCAAGTAGAGTTGAGCAATAGGGAGCTCAAGTTAATTTTGCAAAAGACTATTCATAGATCTAGAAAGAATTGGTCCAATAAACTTGATGATGCATTATGGGCCTATAGAACTGCATACAAAAATCCTATGGATATGTCTCCTTATAAGATGGTTTATGGAAAAGCTTGCCATTTACCTCTTGAACTTGAACGTAAAGCATATTGGGCTATTAAAGAGCTCAATTATGACTTCAAACTTGCCGGTGAGAAGAGGTTGTTTGATATTAGCTCACTTGATGAATGGAGAGCCCAAGCTTATGAGAATGCCAAGCTATTCAAAGAAAAAGTCAAGCGCTGGCATGATAAAAGGATACAAAAGCGTGAGTTTAACGTAGGAGATTATGTGTTATTATTCAACTCTCGTTTAAGATTTTTTGCAGGAAAACTTCTCTCCAAATGGGAAGGTCCCTACGTTATCGAGGAGGTCTATCGTTCTGGTGCGATAAAAATCAACAACTTCGAAGGCACAAGTCCGAGCGTGGTAAACGGTCAAAGAATTAAACATTATATTTCAGGTAATCCTATTAATGTTGAAACTAATATTATTGAAACCGTAACCCTGGAGGAATACATAAGGGACACTTTCCAGAACGGTCCAAACTCCGAAAAGGAATAGGTGTGTGGTACGGTAAGTAAACCGACTCCAAAACAACTCCAATGGCAATTTTTATCAGTTTTGGATTATTTAAGAATTTTAGGAAGGAAGAAGTAGTCGAAAAGGGACACGAGGCCCCCACGAGAGTGGAGGGCGCGCCCACCCTTACTGGGCGCGCCCCCTGTCTCGTGGCCACCTCGTGTGCCTCCTGGACTTTGTTTTCTTGCATGTTACATATTTTAGTCGGTAAAAATTCATTATATATACTCCCGAAGGTTTTGACCACCGTATCACGCAAATATCCTCTATTTTCGTTTCGAGCTGTCTCCTGTTACAGATCAAGAGCAAGATGTCTTCTCAACAGTCAATCGGGGAGAGTTGGGTGTCTCACCCAACACCGGTACCAGGAGAAAATAGCGATGCTTATCACTTTAGACCATCAACAGAGGATGAGATGGAGGCTGATTTGAAAAGGATAGATGCCATGGAGGAAGATCAAGAAGTTACCTCTCGGCTCCAAGCAAAATTCATGACGGGGGAACTACCTAGCTTGACTATCCCATCTTCTGTCATCCCTTCCAACTTTAGATTTCTCTCTTATGAAAATATGAAAAAGAGCTTCACTTTTTCTCCAGAAGCTATGCAGCATCCATGGGTAAAGGGAGCTTTGGCCGTTACGGGCAAGCTCCGTAAAGAAATTATGGGCCTCAAACAACAAGTCAATAAGCTCGAGGAGGAGAACCGTATCCGGAAGGGCATCATCGCCAAGAAGATCATAACACCAACAGTGAAGAAGGAGACATAATCACATGGGTATGGGCACCCCCCTTGGCAACTGCCAAGCTTGGGGGAGGTGCCCTGGTATCGTATCAACATCACTCTCCTATCTTTATCGTTTTATTTAGTTCGATCCTTTTAGTATATCTTGATCTAGTAGATTGAAGTTTTCATATCAAGTAGTTTTGAGTTTTGCTTTGTGATCTACTTTTTGTAATCGAGTCCGTGAGCTATCTATAATAAAGATTAGTGTTGAGTCAAGGGCTTTGCTATTTTGCTATGATCTTGAGAAAGTAGAAAGAATTAAAAAGTTCATATTGATCTTATAGTTAGTGACGACTTCACATGTAGAAAGTATGAGGCATAAAAATTGTTGAGAGTTAATAAACATAGTTTTGGTCATCGTTGCAATTAATAGGAAGTGATAAGGAAAGAGTGGTTCACATATAAATATACTATCTTGGACATATTTTATGATTGTGAGCACTCATTAAGTATGACATGCTAAAAGGGTTGACGTTGGACAAGGAAGACAACGTAATGGTTTATGTTTTCTCACATCTCAGTTAAAGTATATTGTCATTGACCTTCCAAACATGTTGAGCTTGCCTTTCCCCCTCATGCTAGCCAAGTTCCTAGCACCAAGTAGAGATACTACTTGTGCTTCCAAATATCCTTAAAACCTAGTTTTGCCATGAGAGTCCACCACATCTACCTATGGATTGAGTAAGATCCTTCAAGTAAGTTGTCATCGGTGCAAGCAATAAAAATTGCTCTCTAAATATGCATGACTTATTAGTGTGGAGAAAATAAGCTTTATACGATCTTGTTATTGAAGTAATAAAAGCGACGGGCTGCATAGTAAAGGTCCATACACAAGTGGCAATATAAAGTGACGTTCTTTCGTACTAAGATTTTGTGTATCCAACCCTAAAAGCGCATGACAACATCTGCTTTCCTCTGTGAAGGGCCTATCTTTTACTTTATGTTCTTACTTTATGTTTTTACTTTTTACTTGAGTTAAGGTGATCTTCACCTTTCCCTTTTTCATTTTATCCTTTGGCAAGCTCCTCGTGTTTGAAAGATCATGATATATATATATATCCAATTGGATGTTCGTTAGCATGGACTATTATTGTTGACATCACCTAAAGGTGAATATGTTGGGAGGCAACACAATAAGCCCCTATCTTTCTCAGTGTCCGGCTGAAACTCCGTAATCACGAGTATTGCGTGAGTGTTAGCAATTCTAGAAGACTATATGATAGTTGAGTATGTGGACTTGCTGAAAAGCTCTATTGTTGACTCTTTTTGATGTTATGATAAATTGTGATTGCTTCAATGACTGAGATTATAGTTTGTTAGTTCTCAATGAAGTTTTTGAACCATACTTGATATTCTGAATTGATTGTTACTTGAGCATAAGAAATAATATGATGGAATCTATATATGTTGCTGTTATAAGAGTGATCATGATGCCCTCATGTCCGTATTTTATTTTTATCGACACCTCTATCTCTAAACATGCGGACATATTCTTCGATATCGGCTTCTGCTTGAGGACAAGCGAGGTCTAAGCTTGGGGGAGTTGATACGTCCATTTTGCATCATGCTTTTATATCAATATTTATTGCATTATGTGCTGTTATTACACACTTTATCTCAATACTTATGGCTATTCTCTCTTATTTTACAAGGTTTACCATGAAGAGGGGGAATGCCGACAGCGGGAATTCTGGCTGGAAAAGGAGCAAACATTGGAAACCTATTCTGCACTGCTCCAAAAGTCCTGAAACTCCACGAAACATATTTTTGGATTTATTAAGAATTATTGAGTGAAAGAAATACCTCAGGGGGCCGACACCTTGGCCAGGAGGGTGGGGGGCGCGCCCCCTCCTACTGGGCACGCGCCCCTGTCTCCTGGGCCCCCTGGTGGTCCTCTGGTGTCCATCTTCTGCTATATGAAGGCTTTTACCTTGGAAAACATGGTGGGAAAGCTTACGGGATGAAACTCCACCGCCACGAGGCGGAACCTTGGCGGAACCAATCTAGGGCTCTGGCAGAGCTATTCTGCTGGGGACACTTCCCTCCGGGAGGGGGAAATCATCACCAACGTCATCACCAACGATAATCTAATCGGGAGGGGGTCAACCTCCATCACCTCTGATTTTGAACATGAATATGCTTTGTGAGTAGTTACGTTTGTTCCTGAGGACATGGGTGAAGTCTTGCTATTAGTAGTCATGTGAATTTGGTATTCGTTCGATATTTTGATGAGATGTATGTTGTCTCTCCTCTAGTGGTGTTATGTGTACGTCGACTACATGACACTTCACCATTATTTGGGCCTAGAGGAAGGCATTGGTAAGTAATAAGTAGATGATGGGTTGCTAGAGTGACAGAAGCTTAAACCCTAGTTTATGCGTTGCTTCGTTAGGGGCTGATTTGAATCCATATGTCTAATGTTGTGGTTAGGTTTACCTTAATACTTCTTTTGTAGTTGCGGATGCTTGCAATAGGGTTTAATCATAAGTGGGATGCTTGTCCAAGTAAGGTTAGTACCCAAGCACCGGTCCACCCACACATCAAATTGTCAAAGTACCGAACGCGAATCATATGAACGTGATGAAAACTAGCTTGACGATAATTCCCATGTGTCCTCGGGAGCTCCTTTCTCATTAGTAGAAATTGTCCAGGATTATCCTTTGCTACCTAAAGTATTGGGCCACCTTGCTGCACTTTATTTACTTTGTTTACTTGTTACTCGTTACTATTTATCTTATCACAAAACTATCTATCACCTACAATTTCAGTGCTTGCAGAGAAAACCTTACTGAAAACCGCTTATCATTTCCTTCTGCTCCTCATTGGGTTCGACACTATTACTTATCGAAAGGACTACGATAGATCTCCTACACTTGTGGGTCATCATGATGTTCTCTTTGTATTTCAATTCTTATCTTTTATATGAGCATCATTAAAATCATCATGCCTAGCTAAAAAGGCATTAAAGAAAAGCACTTGTTGGGAGACAACCCAACATTTCCCCCTACTGTTTTTGAGTGTTCACATGATTAAGATACTATTGTAATCATGTTTTATATCTTTTGTTTCAATAAAGTACCAAGTAAAGCCTTTGGGATAGTGTGGATGATAGTTGACTTGATCTTGTGCAAAAACAGAAACATTTGCTTCTAGTAGCAGAATTGTTTAAATACACTGGAGCGTGATAAAACTCTGAATTTTTTACACATTATTGGTATACAAATTTCCTAAATTGTACTAATTGTTCAATATGTTTTGATTTAGAGAAGTATTGTTGTTGTTCAGATCATTACAGACTGTTCCGTTTTTGACATATTCTGTTTTCAATGCATAGTTTGCTTGTTTTAGTGTTTCCGTACTTTATATTAAGTGATATAAATTGTGGAAATGATAAGCTACAATAGGCATTGTGTGAGAAAAAAATATTAATCTAATCTTGAAATTACCAAAGTGAATGATTTGTCTTTATCCTACTAACCCATCTCACGAAGTTTCGTTAAGTTTTGTGTGATTGAAGTTTTCAAGTTTTGGGTGAGATATCAATATGAGGAGAATAAGGAGTGGAAAGACCCTACACTTGGGGATGCCCAAGGCACCCCTAAGGTAATATTCAAGGAAGATCCAAGAAACTAATCTTGGGGATGTCCCGGAAGAAATCCCTTCTTTTTCTTCAACATTATCGGTAACCTCACTTGGAGCTATATTTGTATTCGTCACATGATATGAGTTTTGCTTGGAGCATCATTTTATTTGAGTTTGATTTGCTTTCTGCTATATATAATAATATTTTTCATCTTTAAGTTCAATAAAAAGTCCAAGTATAGCCTTTACCATGCTTATTTTGCAAGTCTATATGTTGTTGTTTTGGAAACAGAAAGTTTTCTATCAGTGTATGAATTCTTATGGAAAGTCAAAACATGATAAAATATTGAAATTTTTATACTATGAGTAACAACAAATTTTCTAGAGTGTGGCAATTTTCCAAAAATTTTGGAGTTAGGGAAGTATGATTCCTCTTGCATTCTTTACAGACTATTCTGTATAGATAGATTGTTGTTATGTTTGCTTGTTTAATGATTCTATTTGAGGATAGGAGTATTAAATATGCATTGTCATTTAGTATGCAATGTCAGATTATAATTTTAGTGAATTTGTACATTAGACAATAATAAGTTTTGCGTTGATTTATACTAACTTATCTCACAAGTTCTTGTTGAGTTTTGTGTGGATGAAGTTTTTAAGATTTACAGAAACCGTAATATAAAAGGAATTAAGGAGACACAAAAGCTCAAGATTGGGGATGCCCAAGGCATCCCAAGATAATATTCCAAGAAGTCTCAAGCATCTAAGCTTGGGATGCCCCGGTTGGCATCCCACCATTCTTCTTCAAATGATCTATTAGTTTTGGTTGAGCCTAAGTTTTTGCTTCTTCACATGATATGTGCTATCCTTGGAATGTCATTTTATTTTGTTTTTCTTGTTGTTTGAATAAAATACTTAAGATCCAAAATTCTTAGATGAGAGAGAGTCTTCACATAGTTACTTAATTATTCAACTACTCATTGAACTTCACCCATACCTTTTGGAGTAGTTTGTCATTTACTCTCGTGCTTCACTGATACGTCCATTTTGCATCATGTTTTCCTACTGTTTTTATAATGTTTTTATGCATAATAATGCTTTTGCGGGTGTTTCTAATGCCTTTTCTCTCATAATATGCAAGGGTTACAGAAACAGGGAGAATGCCGACAGCTGGAATTCTGGACCTGAAAATGATACGTCAGAGTTACCTATTTTGCACATCTCCAAATAAGCTGAATCTTCACAGAGTTTTTTATGGAATACTTAAGAAATATTGGAGCAAATAACTACCAGAGGGGGCCCACCAGGTGGGCACAACCCACCTGGGCGCGCTGATGGGGTTATGTACCTAGGGTAGGGTCATGGACCTGATCTAAGTACCTTACCCAAGGACACCCTTAGAAGAAGTCGCCTTCCAGTCGACCAACGAGGGACACACTCGACTGACTTGAAGGACTCGACCACGAAGACTCACTCGACCACCAGAAGGTCAAGAGGCACTCTACACTGCAACGGCCTGTAATCAAGTAGACTTTATGATAGTAAAGGCACTTTATGTGGGACGTTACCAGTAACGCCCCAGACTTAACTCACCTTAAACCCTCTCCTACGTGGGCTGGCTGGGGTCCTGGCGCACTCTATATAAGCCACCCCCCTCCACAGGCAGAAGGGTTCGGCACCTTGTAACTCATATACTCATAATCCACTCGACCGCCTCCGGGCTCCGAGACGTAGGGCTGTTACTTCCTCCGAGAAGGGCCTGAACTCGTACATCCTTGGTGCTTACAACCTCTCCATAGCTAAGACCTTGCCTCTCAATACCTACCCCCACTCTACTGTCAGGCTTAGAACCACGACAGTTGGCGCCCACCGTGGGGCAGGTGTTTTAGCGATTTTGTGGAGAAGTTGCGATTCTTCCGAGTACTTTCATCATGGTGTCTGCTGGAGTTTTGGTCGAGGGTCAAGAGATCCGTCTCGGCACTCTCGCCTTCATCGCCGACGACTCCGCATGGCTCCAGGAGGCTCCACTCGATGTGGATGCGCTCCCCGTCCGCGGTGCGACGCATTTTCGCGCATGTGTCCGTGGCGTTCTACTGCGGCAACCGTCGACCCAGTATCGGTCGGCTCCTTTATCGTCCACCCTCCCGGTCTCCCGCCAGCGCAAGCGCTCAGGCCGGTCGAGGCTTCAGCGATGGGTGAGGCACGCGGTGGCTCGCCAATCGGCCACCACCCAAGTTGCGGCAATCGAGCCCGACGAACCTCTCTACGGCTTGTTCGATCAGTCGACTGGCTCCGTAGAGACTGCATCCGAGTGCGGTAGCAGTGATCCAGCGGCGGAAATCTTGATGGTCGACGGGCCCCACAGTCCCCCTGGCTTCGCCCGTGGTGGTGGAGCAGGTGACGGCGGCGACCCTACACGAGGCTACGAAGAGTACCAGCCCGAGCCACTCGACTCTCTGCAAAGAGAGGAACTTCGCCGCAGGAACGAGGATCCCCTGCGTATTCCCATCGCAGGAGAAACCCCCGAGGCTCGTGCCTTGGAGGAGGCGCACCTGGCCAATTTGGCCGAGCGCACTCGACTGGAGAACCTTCAGCGAGCACTCGACGAGCGCGCGCGGCAACGAGTTCCCGACACCAGTCGACGTCAACTCTTCCCGCCGACTCAGGTATATCGAACCCCAATTCAGAATTTAGCAGCTGCGACCCGTATAGCAGAGTCCATCCAGCCTTCGCAGTCGGAAGCTGGCAGAGGTTTGCTGCAGATCAGGGATCTGCTCCGGGCAGCAGGAGATCAGAATTCAGCCGTGTCTCAGTCGCGCAACAGAATTCACAGTCGATCCGTCACTGTGAATACGGTTCAGTCGGCTCACAGCCCCAGATCACCTCCGCGGCGTGAAGGGCGCGAGAATCGGCGAGATCAATATGGCGACAGACTCGACCGGGATGATAGGCGTCGAGTGCCCTATTCCCCTCCGAGGGGTGGGTCTTACGCTCCTCGGCAGACAGATGATAGGCGTCAGTACAGTATAGGGCGTAGGGTTCCAGTCGACCCCAGAGAACCAGGCTTCGACGCGCGATCCATTATCATGCAAGGGTTGGTCGACCGGAACAGAGCCCATCGAGGTGGACTCGACAGAGATGTACCCACAAGCAGTCGAGTGCATGTTTCTGGTCCTGAATGTTTCAGCAGAGCTATCAGAGCCGCAGTTATCCCTCCCAATTTCAGGTTGGCATCAGGAGTCAGCAAGTTCACTGGTGAGTCAAAGCCTGAAACTTGGCTTGAAGACTACCGAGTGGCAGTTCAGATTGGTGGTGGGAACGACGAGGTGGCCATGAAGCATTTGCCCCTCATGTTGGAAGGTTCTGCCAGGGCATGGTTGACTCAATTACCTCCTAGCAGCATTTACACTTGGGAAGATCTGTCCCGAGTGTTCGTCAGGACGTTTGAAGGAACTTGCAAGCGACCAGCTGGATTGACAGAGTTGCAAGTCTGCGTGCAGAAAACTAATGAGACTCTCAGAGAGTATATTCATAGGTGGATCACTTTGCACCACACTGTGGAGAATGTGTCTGATTATCAGGCAGTCTGCGCCTTCAAAGATGGTGTCAAGAACAGAGAACTGAGTTTGAAGTTTGGTCGAACCGGTGACATGACCTTGAGTCGGATGATGGAGATTGCTACCAAGTACGCCAACGGCGAAGAAGAAGACCGACTCCGAAGCGGCAAGCACAAGCCGAGTCAGTCGGAAAAAGGAAACACCAGTCGGAAACAGAAGCGGAAGGCTGAACCGGCAGCTCCTGGAGAGGCTCTGGCCGTGACTCAAGGAAAGTTTAAGGGTAAACCAAAAGGATCCTGGAACCCCAAGAAGGTAAAGGATAAAGAAGGGAACGACGTGATGGATATGCCATGTCACATTCACACGAAGAAAGACGAAGAGGGGAATATCATTTACCCGAAGCACACCACTCGCCAATGTCGACTCCTGATCCAGCAGTTTCAGGGAAAACAGTCTAAGGACAAGGAGAAGGAGTCGGACAAGGCCGAAGACAAGGAGGACAGTGAGGAAGGATATCCGCATATCAACTCCACTCTGATGATCTTTGCAGATGTGGAAAGCAGAAGTCGATTGAAAGTGATTAACCGAGAGGTGAACATGGTTGCCCCCGCAAAGGCAAATTATCTGAAGTGGTCTCAAACACCCATCACATTCGACCAATCTGATCACCCGACCCATATTGCCACCCCTGGGAGGCAAGCTTTGGTGGTCGATCCAGTTGTCGAAGGCACTCGACTGACAAAGGTGCTGATGGATGGTGGAAGTGGGCTGAACTTATTGTATGCAGACACATTGAAAGGTATGGGCATTCCGATGTCCCGACTGAGCACTAGTAACATGAGCTTTCATGGAGTTATACCAGGGAAGAAGGCCGAGTCACTCGGCCAGATAGCTTTGGACGTGGTGTTTGGCGATTCAAAGCATTTTTGCAAAGAAAAGTTGACGTTTGAGGTCGTGGATTTTCAAAGTGCATATCATGCCATTTTGGGGAGACCAGCTTACGTGCGGTTCATGGCTCGACCATGCTACGTATACCTCAAATTGAAGATGCCCGGTCCCAAAGGAGTGATCACCGTCACCGGTGATAGGAAAAAGGCAGAAGAGTGCTTTCAGAAGGGCTCCAAGATTGTCGATTCCCAGGTGACGGCAGTCGAGTTCGAAGAATACAAGCAAAATGCAGATCCGAGTGACTTGCTGCGATCCAAGAAGCCCGCCACAGAGTCTGCATTCCAGTCGTCCGGTGAGACGAAGCCTGTTCACATTCACCCGACCGACCCCGAAGCAGCTCCGACCCGCATCTCCACGACACTCGACCCAAAATAGGAAGAAGCGCTCATCCAGTTCCTCCGTGAGAACTGGGACATTTTTGCATGGAAGCCCGCTGACATGTTAGGTGTTCCCAGGGGACTGGCTGAGCATCGCCTAAGAGTCGACTCATCTGCAAAACCAGTCAAAGAGCATCTTCGGCGGTCCGCTGTCCAGAAGAGAAAAGCCATTGGCGAAGAAGTGGCTCGACTGTTGGCGGCAGGATTTATCCGAGAGATATACCACTCCGAGTGGCTCGCTAATGTCGTCATGGTTCCTAAGAAGGACAAGTCGCTCCGAATGTGCATTGATTTCAAGCACATCAACCGGGCCTGCCCGAAAGATCATTTTCCTCTCCCTCGCATAGATCAAATTGTTGACTCGACCGCGGGATGTGAGAGGTTATCTTTTTTAGATGCCTACTCCGGGTACCACCAGATCCGTCTGTACGGGCCCGACGAGGTAAAAACAGCTTTCATCACTCCATTCGGGTGCTTCTGCTATATCACCATGCCGTTCGGCCTCAAGAATGCCGGAGCCACATTTATGCGAATGATTCAGAAGTGTCTACTCACTCAAATCAGTCGGAATGTGGAAGCTTATATGGATGATATCGTTGTCAAGTCGCGGAAAGGTTCCGACCTGCTCGCTGACCTCGCCGAAACATTTGCCAACCTCAGAAGGTATGATATCAAGCTCAATCCATCAAAGTGCACATTTGGAGTTCCTGGTGGCAAGTTACTCGGTTTTCTCGTTTCCGAACGGGGAATCGACGCTAACCCAGAGAAGATTGGCTCTATTCTCCGAATGAAACGCCCTGTGCGAGTGCATGATGTCCAGAAGCTGATGCAGCGTTTGCCGAGCTAAAAGCTCTGCTCTCCACCCAGCCGGTGCTTGCTGCTCCAATCAGCAAAGAGCCTCTGTTGCTCTATATCGCAGCCACAGGACAAGTCGTCAGTACTGTGCTAACGGTCGAACGGGAAGAAGAAGGAAAAGCTCTCAAAGTTCAGCGCCCAGTGTATTATTTGTCTGAAGTCTTGACTCCATCCAAGCAGAGATATCCTCATTATCAGTAGCTTGTGTATGGAATATACATGACCACAAAGAAGGTTGCTCATTATTTCTCTGATCATTCCATCACAGTCGTCAGCGACGCTCCACTATCAGAGATCTTGCACAACAGAGATGCAACTGGTCGAGTGGCCAAATGGGCGATTGAACTTCTTCCCCTTGATATCAAGTTTGAGGCAAAGAAAGCCATTAAGTCCCAGGCAATAGCAGATTTCCTTGCCGAGTGGATTGAACAGCAGCAGCCGACTGAAGTTCACTCGGAGCATTGGACCATGTTTTTTGATGGCTCTAAGATGTTGAATGGTTCCGGTGCTGGGGTTGTCCTGGTTTCCCCCAGAGGAGATAAGCTCAGATATGTGCTCCAGATTCACTTTGATTCCTCCAACAATGAGGCAGAATATGAAGCCCTCTTATATGGGTTGCGCATGGCCATTTCACTCGGCGTCCGTCGCCTGATGGTCTATGGCGACTCGGATTTAGTGGTCAATCAGGTGATGAAAGAGTGGGACGTGAGAAGCCCAGCCATGACTGGATACTGCAGTGCAGTGAGGAAGCTGGAAAAGAAGTTCGAGGGGTTGGAGCTCCATCATATACCCCGACTGAAAAATCAAGCAGCTGATGATCTAGCAAAGATAGGTTCCAAGAGAGAAGCCATTCCGAGTGGTGTGTTCTTGGAGCATATACACACTCCGTCAGTCAAAGAGGATCCTTTCACCGAAGAAACTCCACAACCCAAGAGTGCCACAGATCCGACTGAAGTTGAAGTTCCAGCGGTGGTCGACTTGATCATGGAGGTTTTGGTGGTCATTCCCGACTGGACGATTCCGTATGTCACATATATCCTGAGGAAAGAGCTCCCGGAGGATGAGGAAGAGGCTCGACAGATCGTCCGTCGATCTAAGGCCTTTACCGTAATCAAAGGACGATTATACAGAGAAAGCGCGACCGGAGTTGGTCAGAAGTGCATAACACCAGAAGAAGGTCGACTCATCCTCAATGATATTCACTCGGGGACCTGTGGTCATCATGCGTCCTCTCGGACCATCGTGGCCAAAGCATACCGAGCCGGATTTTACTGGCCAAAGGCGAATGAGATGGCAAAAGAGATAGTGGATAAGTGCGAGGGATGTCAATTCTACTCTAATATGTCACACAAGCCTGCGTCGGCTCTGAAGACCATCCCACTCGTCTGGCCTTTCGCAGTATGGGGATTGGACATGGTCGGTCCTTTGAGAACAGGACGAAGTGGCTTCACGCATGTACTGGTGGCAGTCGACAAGTTCACCAAGTGGATCGAGGCTAAACCAATCAAGAGCCTTGACACCGGTACTGCTGTTAGCTTCATCAGGGAACTAATATTCAGATATGGAGTCCCACACAGCATCATTACGGATAATGGGTCGAACTTTGACTCAGAGGAATTCAGAGATTTCTGCAACTCCCAGGGCACACGGGTCGACTACGCTTCAGTCGCCCATCCGCAGTCGAATGGACAAGCAGAGCGAGCTAATGGACTGATTCTTAAGGGATTGAAGCCTCGACTGATGCGTGATCTCAAACACGCGGCTGGAGCTTGGGTCGACGAACTTCCCTCAGTACTCTGGGGACTGCGGACCACACCTAATCGGTCGACCGGAAGAACTCCATTCTTCTTGGTCTACGGAGCTGAAGCAGTCTTGCCGAGTGATCTTCTCCACAATGCTCCTCGAGTTGAAATCTAAAATGAAGTGGAGGCTGAACAAGCGCGGCAAGACGCAGTCGACCTTTTAGAGGAAGAAAGGGAGATGGCTCTGATCCGGTCGACCATCTACCAACAAGATTTGCGTCGTTTCCACGCCAGAAATGTGAGAGGTGGAGCCTTCCAGGAAGGAGATTTGGTTCTTCGAGTGGATCAGCACAAACCACACAAGCTTGCTCCTTCTTGGGAAGGCCCCTTCATCGTCACCAAGGTTCTCCACAACGGGGCGTACTGTCTTTACAACGTCAAGCATAATATCGACGAGCCCCGAGCTTGGAACGCGGAGCTACTCCGCCCATTTTACACTTAAGTTTTATCACTCGGATGAGTTGCAATAAAGTACTTCTGTAGTTCATGGACCTCAAAATAATAGTGTCATAGTCCCTCCATAATTTCTGTCACTTTTTATTTTTGTCCAATAAAATTCCCCCTCAGTGGGTGACTTAGCTGCGAATCCGTTTCGCCTAAGTTTGTAAAAATCCTACCGAGTGGCCAGCCAGACTCCCACTCGGAGGCTTAGCTGCGAATCTGTTTCGCCTAAGTTATCAAAATCCTACCGAGTGGTAAGCCAGCCTTCCACTCGGGGGCTTAGCTGCAGCCCTGTGCTCGCCTAAGTTATAAAAATCCTACCGAGTGGTAAGCCAGCCTTCCACTCGGGGGCTTAGCTGCAGTCCTGTGCTCGCCTAAGTTACGAAAATCCTACCGAGTGGTAAGCCAGCCTTCCACTCGGGGGCTTAGCTGCAGCCCTGTGCTCGCCTAAGTTACGAAAATCCTACCGAGTGTAGAGCAACCCTCTCACTCGGAGGCTTAGCTGCAGTCCAA
>NC_041393.1:438321922-438322206 GCF_002162155.2 Triticum dicoccoides | reverse complement strand
CGGGGGCTTAGCTGCAGCCCTGTGCTCGCCTAAGTTATAAAAATCCTACCGAGTGGTAAGCCAGCCTTCCACTCGGGGGCTTAGCTGCAGCCCTGTGCTCGCCTAAGTTACGAAAATCCTACCGAGTGGTAAGCCAGCCTTCCACTCGGGGGCTTAGCTGCAGCCCTGTGCTCGCCTAAGTTACGAAAATCCTACCGAGTGTAGAGCAACCCTCTCACTCGGAGGCTTAGCTGCAGTCCAAGCACTCGCCTAAGTTATCAAAATCTTACCGAGTGTAGAGCAAC
>NC_041393.1:438303679-438321196 GCF_002162155.2 Triticum dicoccoides | reverse complement strand
TATCAAAATCCTACCGAGTGTAGAGCAACCCTCTCACTCGGAGGCTTAGCTGCAGTCCGAGCACTCGCCTAAGTTATCAAAATCCTACCGAGTGTAGAGCAACACTCTCACTCGGGGGCTTAGCTGCAGTCCAAGCACTCGCCTAAGTTATCAAAATCCTGCCGAGTGTAGAGCAACCCTCTCACTCGGAGGCTTAGCTGCAGTCCAAGCACTCGCCTAAGTTATCAAAATCCTGCCGAGTGAAGAGTAAACCTCTCACTCGGGGACTTAGCTGCAGCCCAGTGCTCGCCTAAGTGGACTGAAGAATAAGTCGATTGCAGTAAAGGCGCCTTGCTTTGGACCTGCAAAATACATTTCGAGCCAAAGGCAATCATATTCAAGCACCAAATTCAAGTTTGAATCGATATCTAAAGGAACCGAGAGTGCTCAGGCGTTAAGCCTGTTAAGGTTTATCGGTTACAATTCCACTCGGCATACCGAGGCAAATTTAAAAGCGTCGAGCCAGAATAAGTTTTTTATCCCTCCTGTGGAGGGCTGGAAGGAGCAACGAATTCATCAAGGTCAATTCCGTCGGCGATCCGAGTGGCAGCTGCAAGGAAAGTTTCCATAAAGGACCTGAAGTCGTGCTTCTTGGTATTGGCCACCCGAAGGGCCGCCAGCTTCTCTTCTCGTGCATCCTTACAGTGGACTCGGGCAAGACACAGAGCAACATCTGCACCACACCGAGTCGAGGACTTCTTCCATTCCTGCACTCGACCAGGGATCGTGTTCAACCGGGCCATCAGCGATTCAAGGTCATTCTGAAGTGTCTCCTCAGGCCAAAGCGTCGAGTCGATGCGAGATGTGGCGGCCTTCAGCCTTGCGAGATAGTCCACGACAGCTGCAACACAGGACTCCAGTCGGAAAACATCCATGGCAACTTCATCGTTCACCGGAGAATTGACAGGGTCGAGGTTTGGCTCCAGCCGGCTAGTTTCTTCTTCAAAGTTTTGACAAAATTCTGCAAGGGTGATCACTAAGTCAAGGAGATGGTCGAATGGAAAAATCACAATTGGAAATGTCTGCCAAGCATAGAGGTTTACCTTCAAGCATAAGAAACAGCTTCTTGGCAAGTCCACTCAGGAAGGCCTCCAGATTAGTTTTCTTCCCAGTCAATTTGGCGACTTGGTCGGTCAGGGCAGCTTTATCAGTTTTCAGTCGACTGACCTACTTGTTGGCAATCCCAAGAGCAGCTTTTAGATTGGTATTGTCTTGTTCGAGCTTGGTGACTGAAGCTAACTTCTCGTCAGCAAGCTTGATCTTCTCAGCTAGCTCAAGGTCTTTCTTCTGTTGGGCCTCCCTTACCTTACCTACAAGTTACAGCAAGATCAGATTTTGAAACAAGCAAGGGAAAAAGCAGTCGTCGGGGTCTCACCAAACATACCTTCGGTCTCCTCCTTTGCCTTTGTCAGCTTCTCCTGAACCAGCTTCAAGCTCAGCTCGACTTGAGTATGCTTGTGCTCCAGCTCTGAGTAGCGAGCCACAAGATCACAAGAGTTCTGCGAAGAACCAATCGACTAAATGTCAAATTTAATTCACTTCCGAGTGAAAAAGGGAAAAACTCACGTTTCTAAGACTACAGCCGAATACAAGCACTCGACCGTAGTCTCGGGGACTACACCCAGTGGGTGCACTCAGCGTGCCCCCACTAATCCTGTTGAAGACAAAGTCGACCAGTCGACCTCAAAAAAAAAGAGATGTATTCTCTAAGACTGTGATCAACTGCAAGCAGTCGACCACGGGGACTACACCCAGTGGGTGCACTCAGCGTGCCCCCACCGGTTTGTGAAATCCAGTCGACATAGTCGACTGACAGAAAAATTGACATCATAAAGCCTAAGGCCGACTGCCAGCAGTCGACCTTAGCCTTGGGGACTACACCCAGCGGGTGCACTCAGCGTGCCCCCGCTAATACGGAACTCAATCGACAACACCCAGTGGGTGACTACTATAAATTCCGGAAAGGAAAAGTTTTTGGCAGCATATCCAACAGAACAAACGGTGGTCGACTGACCTGAACATTGCTTTGGAGGGCAGAACTGGCGTCATAAGCTGCCTGGCTCGCGTCCCGGATGGTCTTCAGCTGCTCCATCATGAGTCCCGCCTGGCATATCGCCTCCTTCGCTGCGCCAGCTTGGTCCTCTGGGACGTGGTGCGTCGTGAAGAGGGAGGGCTGCTGAGCACTCGTCAGTGGATTCGCGAAGGACACCGTGTGTCGAGTGGTGTTCTCTTCCTGCACAGTCAGAATCTCAGGGGCCGTCACATCCTGAGGCACCTTACTGGCGGACGCTTTCCGACTCCTCCTGTGCTTCAGCGGCTCTTCATCCTCATCATCATCAGGAAGATTGATAAAAGTATTGGGTGGAGCTGCGGAGAAGAATCAGGATCAGAGATCGCGAGTCAGTCGACTAAGAACGGCGTTAAGAATACAGTACCTGGGTTCGAAGTTGCTGCGTCCTCCATCTCATGGTCATCAGCCCGGGCCGAGGTTTCAGAAGTAGCAGCACTGCAACTCCAAAGGATCAGTCGACTAACTTCAGCGTCGACCAGAGACAAAGTTCACCCAAAATGAGAAGATTCAAACAACACGATTACCCTGATATGGTAGGGATGGACACCTTCATCTTCGGTAGGAGCTTGATCGGCTTCGACGAGGCCGCCCTGGGCTGCTTCGACGCCTTTTCAGTCGGCACCGGAGAGGTGGTCCGAGGGCGCTTGGTCGACTGAGTGGCGGTCGCAACCCCCTTACCACGTTCAGTCGAAGGGTCGTGGACAAGCTTCGACCGCCTTTCTGAGCGCGGTGGTACGACCTCCTCCTCCTCTTCTTCCTCGTCCTCGACGTCATCTTCATCACCGTCATCATCATCGTCGTCGTCATCATCCTCTGCAACATCCGAGTCCCATTCCTCCTCTTCCTGGCTCTCGCCCCCGCTCGCCTCGCCCTCCTCAGTCGAAGCTTGTGCCCCATTGGGCATCGAGTACAGCAGATGTCCAGACAAGGATCAGTCGACCAGTCGGCAGGGTAAACAGAAATGAATGCGACAAAAGCACAGTGGAGAGCAGGGCAAGTATACCTTGTTTGGGTCGCTGTTGTGGTCGAGTGGAGGAATCCTTCTGGCTCCGCGTGGGTTATCCTTATTTCCGGTAACGGCTACCATCCACCTTTCCAGAGTGACGTCGTCGACTGCTTCTGGATGGACTCTAGTCTCGTCTTCGGTCCCACAGTACAACCACATGCAGTGGCTCCGGAACTGAAGGGGCTGGATGCGACGCCTGAGGAAGACCTCCAGAAGGTCCATGCCCGTCACTCCCTCCCGAACCAACTGCACCACGCGCTCCATCAACATCTTCACGTCAGCTTTCTCCTCCGGAATCAGCTTCAGAGGGGAGGGCTTGTTCACTCGGTCCATGGTAAACGGAGGGAGTCCACTCGACTGCCCTGGCGTCGACTGGACCTGGCAGTAGAACCAAGTCGACTGCCAGCCTCTGACGGACTCGGGAAAGGTCATGGGCGGGAAGGTGCTCTTATTCCTCACCTGGATCCCCAGGCCCCCACACATTTGGACGACTCGGGTTCTCTCATCACCTGGGCTCGCCTTCTTCACGGTCTGAGAGCGACACGTGAATATATGTTTGAACAAACCCCAGTGCGGTCGACAGCCCAAGAAACCCTCACACATGGACACGAATGCAGCAAGATAGGCAATGGAGTTTGGGGTAAAGTGGTGAAGCTGCGCTCCGAAGAAATTTAAGAAGCCACGGAAGAAAATACTCGGCGGCAAGGAAAACCCACGATCAACATGAGTGGCCAAAAGCACACACTCGCCCTCTTCTGGCTGTGGCTGCCACTCCTTCCCCGGAAGCCTCGCAGCTCCGTGAGGGATCAAGCCCTCGTTGGCCATGTCGAGGAGATCCTTCTCTGTGATGGTCGACTGGATCCAGTCTCCTTGGACCCAGCCCTTCGGCAGGCGGGATCTGGACGAGGACCCTCCGCGGCTGGTGGATCTCCCCTTCGCCTTCTCCGACGCCGACGCCTTCTTTGCGCGCTCCAGCGCCGCCGTCTTCTCCTTGGCCATGGTCGCCGGCGAGATGCGCGAAGGGAAGTGGTGCGGGGGCGAGAGCGAGCACGTTGGGCGGAGAAGAAGGAAGCAGAGAGAGGGAGAGAATGCTGAGGCGCAGCACAGAAATCCTCGCCGGGCACATTTATAAGGTCTCTTCCGAGTGGATGACAGGTGGGCCCGTCGATCTAATCATATCTGGGAGCAGTTATGCAGACTGGATACGTGGCGAAAAAGGCGGCGCGGAGATCGAGGCGTCTATGCCCCGTCCCATCCGAATGCCGCGGTCCGCCCCGCTTCGTGCGTGTCCCCAAATTTCGCATCCCGCGGAATCCGCGCACAACAAATCAGTCTGTCAGACGCGGTGTTTCCGGCGATCCGTCGCTCGGAGATCGTCGAAACCCGAAAGATCACTCGACGCAAAAATAGAATGGATCGAGTCGACTGAAGGCAAATTGCTCCCTGTCGACGAAGAGATTCTTTGGTCCAGGACAACGCACGACCAGGGCACAAAGGTTAATCGGAAACGACATCAACTCCTTCCTCACTCGAAGCCTCAATCCATTCGGGGGCTAATGATGGGGTTATGTACCTAGGGTAGGGTCATGGACCTGATCTAAGTACCTTACCCAAGGACACCCTTAGAAGAAGTCGCCTTCCAGTCGACCAACGAGGGACACACTCGACTGACTTGAAGGACTCGACCACGAAGACTCACTCGACCACCAGAAGGTCAAGAGGCACTCTGCACTGCAACGGCCTGTAATCAAGTAGACTTTATGATAGTAAAGGCACTTTATGTGGGACGTTACCAGTAACGCCCCAGACTTAACTCACCTTAAACCCTCTCCTACGTGGGCTGGCTGGGGTCCTGGCGCACTCTATATAAGCCACCCCCCTCCACAGGCAGAAGGGTTCGGCACCTTGTAACTCATATACTCATAATCCACTCGACCGCCTCCGGGCTCCGAGACGTAGGGCTGTTACTTCCTCCGAGAAGGGCCTGAACTCGTACATCCTTGGTGCTTACAACCTCTCCATAGCTAAGACCTTGCCTCTCAATACCTACCCCCACTCTACTATCAGGCTTAGAACCACGACACGCGCCCTGGTTGGTTGTGCCCTCCTCGGCCCACCTCCGATGCCCATCTTCTGGTATGTAGGTCATTTTGACCTAGAAAAAATCACGGGGGGACTTTTGGGACGAAGCGCCGCCGTCTCGAAGCGAAACTTGGGCTGGAGCACTTTTTCCCTCCGGTGGAGCGATTCCGCTGGGGGAACTTCCCTCGCGGAGGGCGAAATCATCGTCATCATCATCACCAACAATTCTCCCATCTTTGGGAGGGCAATCTCCATCAACATCTGCAACAACACCATCTCCTCTCAAACCCTAGTTCATCTCTTGTGTTCAATCTTTGTACCAGAATCTTAGATTGGTACTTGTGGGTGGCCCACCAGGTGGGCACAACCCACTTGGGCGCAAGGGGGCCCACCAGGTGGGCACAACCCACCTGGGCACGCCCTGGTTGGTTGTGCCCTCCTCGGCCCACCTCCGATGCCCATCTTCTGGTATGTAGGTCATTTTGACCTAGAAAAAATCAAGGGGGGACTTTTGGGACGAAGCGCCGCCGTCTCGAAGCGAAACTTGGGCTAGAGCACTTTTTCCCTCCGGCAGAGCGATTCCACCGGGGGAACTTCCCTCGCGAAGGGCGAAATCATCGTCATCATCATCACCAACAACTCTCCCATCTTTGGGAGGGCAATCTCCATCAACATCTTCAACAACACCATCTCCTCTCAAACCCTAGCTCATCTCTTGTGTTCAATCTTTGTACCAGAATCTTAGATTGGTACTTGTGGGTGGCTAATAGTGTTGATTACATCTTGTAGTTGATTACTATATGGTTTATTTGGTGGAAGATTATATGTTCAG
This sequence comes from Triticum dicoccoides, assembly GCF_002162155.2. Lineage (NCBI taxonomy): Eukaryota > Viridiplantae > Streptophyta > Magnoliopsida > Poales > Poaceae > Triticum > Triticum dicoccoides. The sequence continues at coordinate 438,315,166 of NC_041393.1, read as the reverse complement.
ATCCATTATGCTATTTAATACCCCTCTGATCTTGAGCATGATTATCATTTGTGAGTAGTTACTTTTGTCTTGAGGTCATGGAGAAGTCACGTTGCAAGTAATTATGTGAACTTGATATGTGTTCAATATTTTGATGATATGTATGTTGTGATTCCCTTAGTGGTGTCATGTGAACGTCGACTACATGGCACTTCACCTTATTAGGGCCTAAGGGAATGCATTGTGGAGTAGTTATTAGATGATGGGTTGCTAGAGTGACAGAAGCCTAAACCCTAGTTTATGTGCTACTTCGTAAGGGACCGATTTGGATCCAAAAGTTTAATGCTATGGTTAGATTTTATATTATTACTTTTCTCGTAGTTGCGGATGCTTGCGAGGGGGTTAATCATAAGTAGGAGGTTTGTTCAAGTAAGAACAATTATCAAAGTAGCGAACACAAATCAAGCCAACATGATGAAAGTGACATGGTGAAATTCCCGTGTACCCTCAAGAACGCTTTGCTTATCATAAGAGACCATTTTGTCCTGTCCTTTTCTGCAAAATGATTGGGCTACCTTGTTATAGTTTATTTACCATTACTGTTACTTGCTCGTTAAAAATTATCTTTCTATCAAACTACCTGTTACCGACAATTTCAGTGCTTGCAGAAAATACCTTGCTGAAAACCACTTGTCATTTCCTTCTGCTCCTCATTGGGCTCGACACTCTTACTTATCGAAAGGACTACAATTGATCCTATATACTTGTGGGTCATCAAGGCTCTTTTTTGGCGCCGTTGCCGGGGATTGAAGCACTCTTAGTAAGTGGAAATTGGTAAGGAAAAATTATTACTACGTGTTGAAATTTATTGTCACTTGTTACTATGGAGAATCATCCTTTGAGGGGTTTGTTCGGGGTATCTTCACCTAACCCGAGCCACAATTAGTTACCCCTCAACCTACTACACCTACTAAAAATATTGGTTATGAAATTCCTTCGGGGATGATAGAACAACTGCTAGCTAATCCTTATGCAGGATATGGAACTGAACATCCTGATATGCATTTGATATATATGGGTGAAATTTCTGGATTATTTAAGCTTGCAGGTTTATCCGGAGCTGAAGCTAAGAAGAAGTTTTCCCTTTATCTTTGAAGGGAGAGGCATTGACATGGTATAGACTATGCGATGATATTGGATCGTGGAATTGGAACCGATTGAAATTGGAATTTCACCAAAAACATTATCCTATGCGTCTAGTTCATCGTGATCGGAATTATATATATAATTTTTGGCCTCGTGAAGGAGAAAGTATCAATCTAGCTTGGGGGAGGCTTAAGTCAATGTTATATTCAGGCCCCAATCATGAGTTCTCAAGAGAAATTATCATTCAGAATTTTTATGCTCAACTTTCTCGTGATGATCAATCCATGCTCGATACTTCTTATACTGGTTCTTTTATGAAGAAGGCTATTGAGGTGGGATCTCTTAGAAATAATTAAATGCAACTCTGAAGACTAGGAACTCAATGAAGGTAAAGAGTCAGGTATTAAGCTTGAGTTTGATTGTGTTAAATCTTTTATGAATACTGATGCTTTTAAAAAGTTTAGCACTAAATATGGACTTGACTCTGAGATAGTAGCCTCTTTCTGTGAATCATTTTCTACTCATGTTGATCTCCCTAAAGAGAAGTGGTTCAAATATCATCGCCCTATTAAATAAGAAATTCAAGAACTGGTCATAGCTAAAGATTAAACTATAATTTACAAGATTGATCTAGTTTGCCTACTTCTTATGTTCAAAAACCACCTTTCATGCTAGGATAAAAGAACATGCTAAGGTTTCAACTGTGGTTCACAAGAGTAATATTACAGCACCTAAACCTGCTGAAAAATTAAAGTAGAACCTATTGTTGCTATGGTTAAAGATCTCTTTGTAGAAAATATTGATGGGCATGTTATTTACTTATGTGATGAAGCTGCTAGAACTGCCAAACCCGATGAAGAAGATAAACATAGACCTATTGTTGGCATGCCTGTTGTCTCAGTTAGAATAGAAGATCATTGTTAACATGGTTTATGTGACTTAGGTGCTAGTGTGAGTGCTATTCCCTTTACCTTATATCAAGAAATTATGAATGACATAGCACACACTGAAATAGAAGACATATATGTTACAATTAAACTTGCTAATAGAGACACCATCACACCACTTGGGATTGTTAGAGATGTTGAAGTCTTGTGTGGGAAAATAAAATACCCTACTGATTTTCTAGTTCTTGGTTCCCGCAAGATGACTTCTGTCCCATTATGTTTGGTAGACCTTTCTTGAACACAGTCAATGCTACTATAGATTGTCATAAACAAACTGGCAGTGTTCGCTTTGGTGATGAGTCTCATGAATTTAATTTCTCCAAGTTTAATAGACAGCCTCATAAGAAAGAATTACCTAGTAAAGACGAGATAATTGGTCTTGCTTCTATTGCCATGCCCCCTACTGATCCACTAGAACAATATTTGCTAGACCATGAAAATGATATGCATATGCATGAAAGAAATGAAATAGATAAAAATTTCTTCGAACAATGACCTCTGCTAAAACACAATTTGCCTACTGAAACTCTAGGAGTTCCTCCTCCACCTAAAGGTGATCCTGTGTTTGAACTAAAACAATTGCCTGATACTTTGAAATATGCTTATGATGTGGAGCATCCTACGGTCATCCCCATGGACCTACCATCGTCTCACCAAGTGCCAAGAGGACCTATGAAACGAGCACGAGCTAAGGCTCTCGAGACCGAGGTGTCTTATTTCTTTAGTGATATCTCATACGTCCTCTTGAGAAATGGCTACTACCTATGTCTGGAATGTTGTGCATGATTAGGTACCAAGAGAACCCTCTCGAGGATGCACATGAAGATGGTCAAGCCCCCAAGTTCATGGACGAAGAGGAACGACGGAAGGAACCGGAGAAGTCCGCAGGACTCGGACATCCGAACCCAAGCCCCGGACATCCGGCCCCTGGAGCATCTACCACAGCCGCAGCCCAGTCGAAGCTACAGGCCCCGGACATCTAGCGCTCGGCGAACAGCCGGACATCTGGCTCGACCCCTGGAAATCCGGCGCCCCATCACAGAAGCTGGACCCTGACAGTCCGGACATGCGGCCCCAGTGCCCGGACATCCAGTGCCTCGTGAGCGCCCGGACATCCGGTCCGACACCCGGACGTCCGGCCATCCCTGTCTGTGCACAGTGTAAAGGGCCGAGCCCATGTATCCCTTCGCCCCCTAGACTATATATACTCCTCCTCCGCCCTCTTTCTAGGGTCAGCATTGTGTTAGCTCATATGTGAAATAGAGCTTCGCTCATCCATCCGGATCTACTCCACCGCAAGGGACCGTAACCTCTTCAGAGAAGATCCACTTGGATTCAAGACCCCTAACGGGAAGAACTCAAGACCTCCTCATGGAGTATAACCGGTTACCCTATGTATCGTCCCTTGTTGCATTCGGATCGTGTATCACTTTGTGTTTCGAGGATCTAGCATATGTGTGACCATCTCTTGTGGGTTGAGTGATTTCTAATGTGTTTCCCCTCATGTTCCCCTCATTTTACCCCTCGTGTTCCTCGCGTTCTTCGCAGGATCCCCTCCAATCGTGAAAGATCGGGCATCTAGGGTTCTACCCTACATCAGCTTATCTTGATGAGAAAAAGATATATCTTGTTATTATTAGTGCTAACCTTTCAGAACATGAAGAAGAAAGATTATTGAAAATTCTGAAGAAGCACAAAGCTGCTATTGGATATACTCTTGATGATCTTAGGGGCATTAGTCTCGCTCTCTGTCAGCACAAGATTAATATGGGACTTGATGCTAAACCCGTTGTTGATCATCAACGATGTTTGAATCCTAAAATGAAAGAAGTGGTAAGAACTGAAATATTAAAGCTTCTAGAAGCATGTATAATCTATCCCATAGATGATAGTAGATGGCTGAGCCCTGCTCATTGTGTCCCTAAGAAGGGAGGTATTACTGTTGTTCCTAATGATAAAAATGAACTTATTCCACAAAGGATTGTTACTGGTTATAGAATGGTATTTGATTTCAGAAAATTAAATAAAGCAACTAGAAAAGATCATTACCCTCTACCTTTTATCGATCAAATGTTGGAAAGACTATCTAAGCACACACACACTTTTTTTTGCTTTCTTCATGGATATTCTTGTTTTTCTCAAATACTTGTTTCACAACCCGATCAAGAGAAACCCACCTTTACTTGCCCTTTTTGAACTTATGCTTATAGACGTATGCCTTTTGGTTTATGCAATGCACCCGCTACCTTTCAAAGATGTATGACTACTATATTCTCTGATTTTCGTGAAAATATTGTTGAGGTTTTCATGGATGATTTTTCTGTTTATGGAACTACTTTGATGATTTCTTGAGCAACCTTGATCGAGTTTTGCAGAAATGTGACCAAACTAATCTTTTCTTGAATTGGGGGAAGTGCCACTTTATGGTTAATGAAGGTATTGTGTTGGGCCATAAAATTTCTGAACGAGGTATTGAGGTGGATAAAGCTAAAGTTGATGCAATCAAGAAAATGCCATGTTCTAGAGATATTAAAGGTATTCGTAGTTTCCTTGGTCATGCTGGTTTCTATAGGAGATTTATTAAAGACTTCTCTAAAATTTCTAGGACTCTTGCAAATCTTTTACAAAAGGATGTTCCATTTGTTTTTTATGATGATTGTGTAGAAGCCTTTGAAACACTTAAGAAAGCCTTAATATCTACACCTATTGTTCAACCACCTGATTGGGACTTTCCTTTTGAAATCATGTGTGATGCTAGTGATTATGATGTTGGTGCTGTTCTAGGACAAAGAGTTGATAAGAAATTAAATGTTATCCATTATGCTAGCAAAACTCTAGACAGTGCCCAAAGAAATTAGCCACCACTGAAAAAGAAATTTTAGCAGTTGTGTTTGCTTGTGATAAATTCAGATCCTATATTGTTGATCCCAAAGTAAATTTTCACACCGATCATGCTGCTATAAAATATATCATTGAAAAGAAAGATGCTAAACCTAGACTCATTAGATGGGTTCTCCTACTACAAATTTAATCTACATATCACCGATAGAAAAGGAGCTGAGAACCCCGTAGCTGATAACTTTTCTAGGTTAGAAAATATTCTTGACGACCCACTGCCTGTTGATGATAGCTTCCCTGATGACCAACTAGCTGCAAGAAATGTTTCTCAAAATACTCCTTGGTATGCTGACTATGCTAATTATATTGCTGCTAAATATATACCACCTAGTTTCATATACCAACAAAAGAAAAAAATTCTTCTATGATTTAAGACATTACTTTTGGGATGACCCACATCTTTATAAAGAAGGAGTAGATGGTATTATCAGACGTTGTGTACCTGAGCATGAACAGGAACAAATCCTACCGAAATTTCACTCTGAAGCTTATGGAGGCATCATGCGGGAGATAGAACTGCTTATAAGCTATTGCAATCTGGTTTTATTGGCCTACTCTCTTCAAGGATGCACGTAAGTCTGTTTTATCTTGTGATGAATGTCAATGAATTGGTAATATCAGTAAGCATCAAGAAATGCCTATGAATTATTCACTTGCTATTGAACCATTTGATGTTTGGGGTTTCGATTATATGGGACCTTTTCCTTCCTCTAATGGGTATACTCACATTTTGGTTGTTGTTGATTATGTTACTAAGTGGGTAGAAGCTATTCCAACTAGTAGTGATGATCATAACACTTCCATTAAAATGCTTAAAGAAGTTATTTTCCCGAGCATTGGAGTCCCTAGATATTTAATGACTGATGGTGGTTCACACTTTATTCATGGTGATTTCCCTAAAATTCTTGCCAAATATGATGTTAACCATAAAATTGTATCACCCTGTCACCCACAATCTAGTGGTCAAGTTGAACTTAGCAATAGAGAAATAAAGTTGATATTACAAAAAAAACTGTTAATAGGTCCCGAAAGAATTGCTCTAAGAAATTAGATGATGCACTTTGGGCTTATAGAACATCATATAGAAATCCTATGGGTATGTCTCCCTACAAAATGGTTTATGGAAAAGCTTGTCATTTGTCTCTAGAGTTAGAACATAAAGCATATTGGGAAATTAAAGAACTCAACTATGATTTCAAACTTGCCGGTGAAAAGAGGTTATCTGATATTAGCTCTTTAGATGAATGGAGAACCCAAGCCTATGAAAATGCCAAACTATTTAAAGAAAAAGTTAAAAGATGGCATGACAAAAGAATCCAAAAGCGGGAATTCAAAGTTGGTGAATATGTTCTTTTATACAACTCTCGTTTCAGATTCTTTCCATGAAAACTTCTATCTAAATGGGAAGGTCCATATATTATCGAGGATGTTTACCGCTCTGGAGCTATCAAGATTAATAATGCCGAAGGTACTAACCCGAAGGTGGTCAATGGTCAAAGAATTAAACACCATATCTCAGGTACACTTACTAATGTTGAAAGCAATATTATCCAAACCATGACACTGGAGGAACATATAATGGAAACCTTTCGAAACACTCCAGAATAACCGAAAAAGAGGATGTACGTGATATTTTCTGTCTGTTTTGGAACATTACAAAAAAATAGGAAAATAAGAAACAACCAGGAAGGCAACCCTGGTGGGCACAAGATACGAGGGCGCGCCTGGCCAGGCGCGCCCAGGTGGGTTGTGCCCACCTCAATTACCTTCCAGACTCCGTTTTTACCCCGTTTGCTTGTTGCCAAGATAAAAGAAATCTTTATATACCCCCGAACGAATTGACCTCCGTATTGCGGAGAAATCTTTTGTTCTTCTTTCTCTCTGTTTTTGGATAGATCTAGATCGCCATGGCCGCCTCAAGCTCCTTCAAGGACAAGTTCTTCGAGAATGTCATCAACCCGTATTTGCGGGAGGTGATGCAGCACCCTCAAGCCATCGAGATGCGTGAGGGGGTGCTCCATATCAGGGATGTCCAGGGGCCCAAGAAGATGGGAACCGTGGAGTCCAGGCTCGAAGCCATGGAGCAGGATGTCTTCAATTGCAAGAAGATGGTGGAGCGCGGTCTCAATGCCAATCACCTCATGATTATGAAATTCACCCGTGGTCTCAAGGTGGATGGCCGGTCCCTGAAAGGCATCATCTTCACCTTCAACGAGCAAATCAACTTTCTGCAAAGCCAAATCTATGATCTCCAAAACCAAGTCTTTGAATATGAGGCAAGGTTTAAAGGTATGAGTTTGGCTTCCAGTTGCAGGAGTCGCGAGATTCGTTCTTCCTCTTAAGATGGTGAGCCACTGCCATGGAAACCGGAGGATAATCTCGCTACTACCTCATCATCACCACCTCCTCCTTCATCACCAAAGGAGAATTGAGTTCATGGTATGGGCATTCCCCTTAGCTTGTGCCAAGCTTGGGGGAGGTGCCCTGGTATCGTATCACCACCACTACCTTTGCCTTTATTTATCTTAGTTCGATCCTTAGTTATCTTTTGAATTAGTTGAATAAAAGTTTAGTTCGAATCCTTTCTCTTTGAGTGTTTGCTTAGTGATCTATCTATCTATCTATGTAATTATGTATGATATATATAATAAAGATTAGTTCAAGTTTTGCTTTCTTTGCTTTTATGTTTCAATAAAAATAAAAGGAAATAATAAAAATATCATATGCCAATTTTATGGTAAGTAATGACATCACATAAAGAAAAGTATAAGTGGTAGAATTTATTAGAGACTGATAAACATAGCATTGGTTAATGATGCAATTCATGAAAGAATTAATAAGGGAAGAGAAGATTCACATGCAAATACACTATCATGGTCATCTTTTATGATTGTGAGCCCCCATTAAATATTTTGTGTCAAATTTGTTGACGTTGGACAAGGAAGACAACATAATTATTGATGTTTGTTCATATTCACATAGAAGTTATATTGTCATAGATCCTTCAACATGTGGTGCTTTCTCAATATCTTTGCTAGCCAAAAACTCCGCACTAAGTAGAGATGCTACTTGTGCATCCAAAAACCCTTAACCCAAAATCTTATTTTAAGAGTCCACCATACCTACCTATGGATTGAGTAAGATCCTGTCAGGACCCCGACTCGATGTCACATCGATCTAGCTGGTAACACCTCATATCACTTTGCGGCCTCACGCACGGTATCCCCACGGGTGTCGCCTTACCATTTCCCGGGACCGTTTGCGCCTTTTGGCTCACGTATATGATAGTGTCGCTAGCATCCATATGATAAGGAGCCCGGGCTAACATGACTAGTCGTAAACCCAAAGTGGCACAGACTTACAGGGACATGCATCCATGACCCAGCTTCGAACGTGTCGGTCATCAGCAAGTGGGTCCGGGCTGTAGCACTGGGCTAGCAGGACTCCGGTAAACCGGGCTGTAGCGGGCTAACAGGACTCCGGTACTCAATGCGTGACATTTCCCCGAAGGGACAGACACCGGAACGAAGAAGGACACATGCCGGCCAGCCTAAGTGTTCCAGAGCAGTAGCAAGCTACCATGGCTCAGCGGTAACATTAGGAGACATTTCCCGGTAAGAGAGGCTACTAAGGATAAACAACTAGATAGTCAGATCCCACACATACCAAGCATTTCAATCATACACACAATATGCTTGATATGTGCAAACACAACAAGGCATCACAACATGACTCTATGACACAAGTACTTTATTTAAGGCTCAGAGAGCCATACATAACATACACAAAGGTACGGGTCACACGACCCAGCATTCAAGTCATACAGTCATACAAACCAGCAGCGGAAGTAACTTGTCTGAGTACAGACAACTATAAAAATAAAAGAGGCTTGGAAAGCCTAGCTATACTACGAGGTCCTTCACAAGCTCAGGATCACCACCTGGGCCTTAGCCTACTCATTGATGTCAACGTCTACGTAGAACCCATCAGAAGGGGTTGCAGCGTCTTCTGTAAAAAATGTAAATTATAGCAACATGAGTACAAAGGTACTCAGCAAGACTTACATCAGATCCTACATACATGCATGTTATCAAGAAGGGTTGGTGGAGTTATTGCAGCAAGCCAGCTTTGACTCTTGGCTAGGCTAACCTACGAGACTCCAACTTGAAATGGTTTTGCGCACACGAGTCCACTACTCACCACTTCAATACACTACCGAGGATCCACCTCCGTCTTTCTACGGAAGAGCCATCCTCGGCACTCACACTTATCTTGAGGCTTTTAGTAGTTTCCATTTACTTGTCTATGAACTGTATAGGCAACCAAGCAGTCCTTTACCGCGGACGCGGCTATTCGAATAGATCATGATAACCCTGCAGGGGTGTACTTCTTCATACATGTTTCCACCACTTAGCGTCTGCACACGACATGTGCTCGGCAGACTTCAAGCGAAAGCCGACGTGGGTGTAGACCACGACCTACCTAAACACCTAAGCCTCTAGTCCAGGTTTATCGCCTATCCAGGTTCCATCCGCAGGGAGTCCGGCCGAGGTTTCCCATACGGCCCCGAACGATGTGAACAGGGTTCCCGAGATACCTAACGGGTATTCGGTACACCTGGCCACGTACCTACCGCATCACAGCCCACCCCTACGGTCAGCGCTGTCCACGGCCTCCAGTAGGCTACAAACACCAGAAACTACTTGCAACTCCTGGACAGAGAGCTAGGGTGAATAAGAAGTCGAGCGGGGTCATATTTCAGGGCCCAATGCATGGTAGTAGCTGTATCTTAAATCACACATACAGATCTCAGTGCTTAAGGTCGACTTCAATGAAACAACCCACCATGTACTCCTACATGGCCTCTCATCGATACCTTTACCAAATCGTGTTCACCACACCACTCTCATTACCGACATAATCATTTCACTCTAGTCCATCACCCAGATGAACCAGACCTGACATGACTCTAAGCATAGCAGGCATAGCAAGGTAGGAACAACACATACATATGGCTCAATCAACTCCTACACATGCTAGTGGGTTTCATCTAGTTACTGTGGCAATGACAGGTCATGCAGAGGAAATGGGTTCAACTACCGTAGCACACAGCAGTTTGAAACGCGTTGTCTTAATGCAGTAAAAGAGAGCAGGAGCGAGAACATGGGATTGTATCAATATGATCAAATGGTTGGTTGCTTGCCTGATGGTTCGATGCACTTATACGGTTCTTCGTTAGGGTAATCACGGTACTCCTCGGAGGCAGAACCTGCCGCAAGAAGACCGATACACAACCATCACCAAACAATGTGCAACAATATGATGCATGTATGAAACATAGCAATATGAGTGTGTTGGGCTAATGCAACTAAGACCAGAAGGGTTTGTACCAATTTGAATCAAAGATTCAAATTTCAAACTCAAATATGGTCCTTTAAGGTGTTTTACCTTGTTCTGCATTAAAAATCAAGTTAACTTGTTTAGTCATGCATGAAAATAGTACAGATGGATAGATTGGATTTTTCTGATCATTTTTCATATATAATTTGTCTGATTTGGAGTTACAGAATAAAAGTTATGAATTTTTAAAGTTTAAACTATATTCTGGAATTTCCTATATTAGATTAATTCCAGAAAATCAATTATTGCGTCAGCCTGACGTCAGTCTGACGTCAGCAGGTCAACGGGACACGTCCGGGTCAAACCTGACAGTCGGTCCCGCGTGTCAGTGTGATTAGATTAATTAAAATTTAATTAAACTAAACCTGTTTAATTAGCAGGGCTGGGCCCCACCTGTCATTGACTCAGGGGAGTCAACCAGGGCCCACCCGTGGTCAAACCCGGGTCGGCTGCACCGGTGTTTAGCCGCCGGCGAGCCCGACGCGGCGGCGGAAGTGGTTTTGGCTGTCTCGGCCGCCAAATGGGTCGCGGAGACCACCGGAGAGGAGCTGAGGTCGAGCCGCAGCTCTTGGTGGAGTCCGTTAGGGTCGGGGTGGCCGGAGTTGGCGCCGGCGACGACTTTGGCGGCCACCGGGGTTCGGCCGAAGACGAACTTGACGCAAGAGGGGTCGGTGAGGTGCGGGGAGTAGCTAGCTAGGTGCTACGTGACACGGTGAGCATGATGGACACTGTGGAGTGGTCGGAGGGTGACCGGGAGCATGTCGGCGACGAGCTCCACGGCGGTGGGTGCGGTTGAGCTCCGGGAGGTCGCTACACAGCTCGGGAGCAAGAAAAGGAGGGGGGGAAAGATGGCTAAGCTCACAGTGAGTGCGACGAAGCCCTTGGTGCGGCCGGAGATGGACCGGAGCGACGACGGCGTTGAAGGGGATCTCCGGCGACGGCGGTTCGGGCGAGGTCGTTGCGGTGGACTCGGGCGTTGCGAGCGCTCGGGACTCGGCTTGCTCGATGGAGTGGACAGCGGCGGAGCTCCTGGACACGATGAGAGGACGCACGGGCGGCGGGGAGCACGGCTACGATGAAGGCAGGGCGATGGTGGCGTCGGTCATGGCGGGGGAGC
>NC_041393.1:438265554-438303614 GCF_002162155.2 Triticum dicoccoides | reverse complement strand
GTGAGGGGGAGGAGCTGGAGAGGAGAGGGGGTGTCTGGGGGGTTCGGGGGAGCGAGGGAGGCTGATCCACGACGTCACCGGGCGCGGGGAGCGGCGAGGCGGCGAGCAGGTGCGTGAAGCGCGCTGCGGTCGCCGTCGGGCACCTGCCTGCCTGCCTGGCCGGCAAGCAGCTCGCTGGAGTGGTGCTGGGCTGGGCCGGCGGGTGGGCCGGGAGCAGGCGTCAGGTAAGTTTTTCCATTTTCTTTCTATTTTCTGTTTTTTTAATACTTCTGCAACTTTGTTGAATTAAATAAAATACTTAGGCAACTCCTAAATCACCAAACTACTCCTGGTCCATAGTTGGATTATTTCCAACATGAAACATTTTAGTTTGGAGATATTTGAGCATTTAAATATTTTATATAATTTTAAATGCCCAAATTCAAATATTTATGATTTAATTCAAAAACCCTAAGATGGCCTAGGAAAATGTGCATCACTTTTGGCAGAGGTTCTGAACCAACACAAAAATGATGGGCATTTTAGAAGGGCATTTCAGGTTCATTGAAAAAGTTTTTAGTAAACCCTAATTGGTTTCAGAGGGGACTGGGGGTTCTGTCATCCCCATTTCAGGTTTCTAATGAAAGAGTAAACATGATGCAACACTCTAATGCATGGCTAACTAGGATGTGACAACTCACCCCCACTCAAAAGAATCTCGTCCCGAGATTTGGGTTCCTCCGGAAAGAAGGCGGGATACTCAAGTCGAAGACGATCCTCCCTTTCCCAAGTTGCTTCATCCTCAGAATGGTGCGACCATTGTACTTTGAGAAACTTGATATTATGACGTCGAGTGGTACGCTCGGCCTGATCGAGGATACGAATGGGGTACTCTCGATATGTAAGATTATCTTGGAGATCAAGCGTTTCGTGGTCCACTCCATGGATAGGATCCGAGAAGTAACGCCTGAGTTGAGAAACGTGGAAGACATCGTGGACTCTGGAGAGGTGCGGAGGTAGTTCCAACTGGTAGGCAACTTCTCCTCGTTTAGCGAGAATGCGAAAAGGTCCAATGTAACGAGGAGCCAATTTGCCTTTGATACCGAAACGATGGGTTCCCTTCAGAGGGGTAACCCGAAGGTAAGCCTTCTCGTCAACCTCGAAAGTCATAGCCTTATGTTTTCGGTCATATTGACTCTTTTGACGAGATTGGGCTGTTTTCAACTTTTCACGAACGATGCGAACTTGCTCTTCTGCTTCCTGAATCATATCCGGGCCAAAGAATTGTCTTTCCCCGGTCTCTGACCAGTTAAGGGGTGTTCGACACCGTCGTCCATAGAGAACTTCAAAAGGGGCTTTACCCAAGCTAGATTGATAGCTGTTGTTGTAAGCGAATTCGGCAAATGGAAGGCACTTCTCCCAATCCATTCCGAATGAGATAACAGAGGCTCGAAGCATGTCTTCTAGGATCTGGTTGACGCGTTCCACTTGACCACTCGATTGAGGGTGAAAAGCGGTGCTAAAAGAAAGGCGGGTTCCCATAGCATTTTGGAAACTTTCCCAAAATCGAGAGGTGAAAAGACTTCCTCGATCCGAGTTAATTTCCAAAGGAACACCATGGAGAGACACTATCCGGGAGATGTATAAGTCTGCCAATTGACTAGCGGTTATACTCTCACGAACAGGTAAGAAATGGGCTACCTTGGAAAGACGATCGACAACGACGAAGATAGCATTATTCCCTCTCTTGGTCCTGGGAAAACCGGTAATGAAATCCATACCAATTTTATCCCATTTCCATTCAGGAATAGCTAGGGGTTAAAGGGTGCCAGCAGGCCGTTGATGCTCTGCTTTTACACGACGGCAGACGTCGCAATTAGCAATATACTGAGCAATTTCTCTTTTCATCCTAGTCCACCAGAACCTCTGGCGTAGATCCTGATACATCTTGGTATTACCGGGATGAATGGTGAGAGGGGATTCATGAGCCTCCTTAAGGATTAACTGTCGTAGATGCTGGTTCTTGGGAACCACTAAACGGTTCTCAAAGTACACAACACCATGATCATTTGTGGAGAAACAACTAGCACCTCCGCTAGCAATGTTCTCCTTGATTTTAGATATTCCCTTATCTCGCTTTTGGGCAGCGATGATTTGATCCGTAAGGGTAGGTTTCGCTACCAAGGTGGAAAGAAATCCTTGCGGAACAATGTGAAGGTTAAGCTTCCGAAATTCCTCATGGAGAAGCGGTTGACTTTGTTGTAACATCAGGTTGTTACAATAAGATTTACGACTTAGCGCATCAGCCATGACGTTGGCTTTCCCTGGGGTGTAAGTTATTCCTAAGTCGAAATCTGTGATCAACTCGACCCAACGTCTTTGCCTGAGATTCAAATCCGGTTGGGTGAAGATGTACTTCAGACTTTGGTGATCAGTGAATATTTCGCAGCGATTACCAAGGAGGTAATGTCGCCAGGTTTTAAGTGCATAGACTACGGCTGCAAGCTCTAGATCATGAGTAGGATAATTCTCCTCATGTGGGTGCAATTGCCGTGAAGCGTAAGCAATTACGTGTCGATCTTGCATGAGAATGCAACCTAGCCCTTGTCGCGAGGCGTCGCAGTAGATAACAAAGTCCTTAGAGAAGTCTGGCGGTACCAGCACGGGAGCAGAAGTCAGGCGTCTTTTCAGTTCCTGAAAGCTGTGCTCACATTGTGGAGTCCATTCGAACTTTTTATCTTTCTTGAGGAGTTCGGTTAGAGGTTTAGCAACTTTGGAGAAGTTTTCGACAAAGCGACGGCAATAGCTCGCTAAGCCTAGAAAACTCCGAACTTGCTTGACCGATTCAGGTGGAGTCCAATTAAGGACGGCTTGAACTCGCTCAGGGTTAACAGCAATACCTTTACCAGATATTACATGACCCAGATAGGTCACTTCTGACAACCAAAATTCACATTTAGAAAACTTGGCATAAAGGCGATGCTCTCGAAGTTTCTTCAACACTAGCCTTAGATGTTCGGCATGTTCCTCCTCGTTCTTGGAGTAGATGAGTATATCATCAAGATAAACTACGACGAATTTATCCAAATACTCCATGAAGATTGAGTTCATTAACCGAGAAAAGGTGGCTGGAGCATTGGTTAAACCGAAGGACATGACGGTGTACTCGTATTGGCCATAACGAGTAACAAAGGCCGTTTTAGGAATGTCCCCGTTTCTGATTTTGATTTGATGGTGGCCCAACCTCAAATCCATCTTGGAGAAGACTGAGGATCCAGCGAGCTGATCATACAGGTCGTTGATCCTGGGGAGCGGATATTTGTTCTTGATTGTGACCAAATTGACAGGTCGATAATCTACAACCATCCGGTCCGTACCATCCTTCTTCTTGACGAATAGGACGGGGCAAGCCCACGGAGATGAACTAGGTCGGATGAAACCCTTTTTCAAGGACTCATCGAGTTGTTTCTTAAGCTCAGCTAGTTCTAGGGGTGCCATCTTATAAGGTCTCCTAGCAATCGGAACGGTTCCTGGAATGAGGTCTATTACGAACTCAACATCCCTGTCAGGTGGAACACCTGGCAATTCCTCTGGGAAGACATCCGGAAAGTCACGGACTACCGGAACGTCCTCAAGGTCTGGCAAAGGGCTGGCGTTAAGAGAATATAATTGTCGCTCGGCTAACCGGGTCAAGACATTGACTATCTTGCCCGAAGGATGAGTGAGTTGAACAGTCCTAGAGAAGCAATCGATTTTGGCATGATGAGCTGACATCCAGTCCATACCCAAAATGATATTAATATCTGAAAATTTGAGAGCTATCAAAGATGCAAGGAAAACAAGTCTGTCGACTTGGATTTCATTTCCATAACTTACCCTGGAGGTCTGCCATCTAGAACCGGGAGTAGAAATTTCCATAGTGGATGGCATGTCACAGAATGCGGTGTTATGCAAACGAGCATAGTTCTCGGATATAAATGAATGAGAGGCTCCTGTATCGAAAAGAACAGATGCCGGGTGGCAATTAACAAGGAGCGTACCGAGAACGACGTTGGGATCCTCTTGAGCTTCTTCGGCAGAGATATAGTTGACATGGCCACGTGTAGCGGTGGCCGGCTTGGCGTGGAACACTTTCCCTGTCGGCTTGCCACGGCCAACAGCTTTAGCAGATTGGTTGGGGTTGGTCTGGGGACACTCACGGATATAGTGGCCAGATTCCCCACACTTGAAACAAGTCACGGAACTGGTGCGTGGAGGAGCATTGTTGGTTGGACCCCCATAGGGCTTGGCTGGTGCAGACTGTTGAACGGGGCGAGGCGCCTAGAAGGATGGCCTCGGTGTGAACCTAGGTGGCAGGGCAGTGTTGGGCACCCACACGCGGCGCTTCTGAGGACCAGCACCGGATGAGGAACCCATGTCACGGCCATGCTTGCGTGTTGCGTCATAATCAGTCTGACCAGTCTCAGCACTGATGGCCTTGTTAACAAGTTTCTAAAAAGATGTGCACTCATGCAGACGGAGGTCGCGGCGAAGCTCAGGACTAAGTCCCTTACGGAACCTTGCTTGCTTCTTGGCATCAGTAGAAACTTCCTCAGTTGCATATCGGGCGAGGTTACCGAACTCCCTGCTGTAAGCATCCACAGAGAGTCAGCCCTGAGTGAAACTGCAAAATTCCTCACGTTTACGGTCCATGAGACCCTCCGGAATGTGATGTTCACGGAAAGCCTCCTGAATTGAGCCCAAGTAGTAACATGGCCCGCTGGGCGCATAGCTCCATAATTCTCCCACCATAGACTGGCGGGGCCTTCAAGATGATATGCAGCAAAGGTGACCTTGTCGGCCTCAGCTACTAGCGCGGAACGCAGCTTGTGAGAGATACTGCGAAGCCAGTCATCAGCGTCGAGAGGCTCGACGGAGTGGTGGAATGTGGGTGGATGTAACTTGATGAAATCACTGAGTGACACCACGTTAGTCCTCTGATGGTGTGCTGTGTTCTGTTCAATACGCTCCAACAAACGGTTGGTCTCCCGCTTGTTTCTTTCGGCTTCCATCATAACCTCGACTAGGGAAGGAGGATGAGGCAGATTTGCATTCCTGACTTCACTGCCTTCGGCCTGCTCTTGAGGAGCAGGGTTAGTGCGCGTGTTGACCATCCTAGGCAAACAAGACAATGATTCAGTCAGAATGATAAAATTCCGACATAGGATACAGAATGTAAGGAATAACTCGGAATGCAAGATGATCATCCGTATGACATGGTAGATACAGAGACTGCTTCTTTATTCCATTGTCATACACACCATACAGGGTTTAGTACAAGACCAAACAAGGTACTATTACGGTGAAAAGAGGATTACATCTCATCGGAGGCATTCCCAGCTCCTATACATTATTTTTCTACACCTCCGGAAGGCGATACAGCTAGGTCATATCCCACGAGTCACGCAGGACGATAAACGACACAGCTAACACGAACTAGTGATACTACCACTAACTCAGACCGATCCGTAGTAGTCCTCGTAGAAGTCACCTCCATAGCCTGGAAGCTCAACATGATCATCCGGAAACAGACGATCTCGCGGAGCTTGTGGACCATAGGGGCTAGGATGAGGTCTTGGACCAACAGACGGTGGCCTGCGGGGACCGCGAGGTGGGGTGATGCCTCCTACATCACGCCAACCCATCACGTCTAGCAGAGCAGATCTCACAGGATAGAGATCGCGCATATCCGAATATCCAGCTTGCACCGCCGGTGCAAACCGAGTCAATGTGGCCCAGTGGTCAGCACGGGTATTGAAAAGCTCTAATCTCAAGGCCCAATTTTCACGGTCCTTATCCTCGAGCATCTCAGCAGTGGTGCTAGTCCGTGAATCCTCTTGGGTGGGGTCAGCATAGATAGCCTGGAGATACCCTTGTGCTCCCGGAAGTGATCCTGGCATGTACCGGAAATCAGAGTCCCGAAATAGGCCAGACCTGACTCGCATGATGGTCATCATAGAGTAGGCGGCGTCCTGCACAGCCATCTCAATAGTAACCCCGAGTCCATAGGAGCAGTGAAGGGGCTCGGTGGACCCAGGATAAGATGGAAATATCCTGACAGTGCAGAGATACTGGCTTTGATTAAAGTCTCGGAATTGCTCTTCGACCGTGTACTCAGGATACCAACGGTATCCAGCCTCAGTCATTACCCTGACCGACATGGCAGTATGGCTGGGTACATCTAGGCATCGAGTCAGGCGAACCACTTGATTGAGGTCGCGAGTGGCCATCTGAAAACACAATCATAATGCAAAGGCATTAGAATTTCTAGCAAAATTTCGGCAGCATAACAGCTGTAAATGCTCAAGAAGGATTTTGAGACATTTGACAAAGGATTTCATACACACTCAACATCATCATAACAAAGTTCTGAGTCCATCCTAACAACATAACGTGGTAGTAGAACTGAACTAGGCTTGTATCCATCAACCCTATAAGGTACTACTGATTAGTAACACGTGATCCTGATAGAGAGAATAGATCCTAATTCCTTAACCCCCGGTGGAAGAATAGACTGACTCAGATCAGAATGTCATAAGATAAAGGAGTAAAAAGAGCCTTACGTTCCAACCCACAAACAATTCCCCTACATATAACTAAAGAATTTCTAGACTCAACATCGACCAGTTTGGCTTGGAGAACCTACAGGCAGCCCGGCTCTGATGCCAACGCTGTCAGGACCCCGACTCGATGTCACATCGATCTAGCTGGTAACACCTCATATCACTTTGCGGCCTCACGCACGGTATCCCCACGGGTGTCGCCTTACCATTTCCCGGGACCGTTTGCGCCTTTTGGCTCACGTATATGATAGTGTCGCTAGCATCCATATGATAAGGAGCCCGGGCTGACATGACTAGTCGTAAACCCAAAGTGGCACAGACTTACAGGGACAGGCATCCATGACCCAGCTTCGAACGTGTCGGTCATCAGCAAGTGGGTCCGGGCTGTAGCACTGGGCTAGCAGGACTCCGGTAAACCGGGCTGTAGCGGGCTAACAGGACTCCGGTACTCAGCGTGACATTTCCCCGAAGGGACAGACACCGGAACGAAGAAGGACACATGCCGGCCAGCCCAAGTGTTCTAGAGCAGTAGCAAGCTACCATGGCTCAGCGGTAACATTAGGAGACATTTCCCGGTCCCGAGATACCTAACGGGTATTCGGTACACCCGGCCACGTACATACCGCATCACAGCCCACCCCTACAGTCAGCGCTGTCCACGGCCTCCAGTAGGCTACAAACACCAGAAACTACTTGCAACTCCTGGACAGAGAGCTAGGGTGAATAAGAAGTCGAGCAGGGTCATATTTCAGGGCCCAATGCATGGTAGTAGCTGTATCTTAAATCACACATACAGATCTCAGTGCTTAAGGTCGGCTTCAATGAAACAACCCACCATGTACTCCTACATGGCCTCTCATCGATACCTTTACCAAATCGTGTTCACCACACCACTCTCATTACCGACATAATCATTTCACTCTAGTCCATCACCCAGATGAACCAGACCTGACACGACTCTAAGCATAGCAGGCATAGCAAGGTAGGAACAACACATACATACGGCTCAATCAACTCCTACACATGCTAGTGGGTTTCATCTAGTTACTGTGGCAATGACAGGTCATGCAGAGGAAATGGGTTCAACTACCGTAGCACACAGCAGTTTGAAACGCGTTGTCTTAATGTAGTAAAAGAGAGCAGGAGCGAGAACATGGGATTGTATCGATATGATCAAATGGTTGGTTGCTTGCCTGATGGTTCGATGCACTGATACGGTTCTTCGTTAGGGTAATCACGGTACTCCTCGGAGGCAAAACCTGCCGCAAGAACACCGATACACAACCATCACCAAACAATGTGCAACAATATGATGCATGCATGAAACATAGCAATATGAGTGTGTTGGGCTAATGCAACTAAGACCAGAAGGGTTTGTACCAATTTGAATCAAAGATTCAAATTTCAAACTCAAATATGGTCCTTTAAGGTGTTTTACCTTGTTCTGCATTAAACATCAAGTTAACTTGTTTAGTCATGCATGAAAATAGTACAGATGGATAGATTGGATTTTTTGATCATTTTTCATATATAATTTGTCTGATTTGGAGTTACAGAATAAAAGTTATGAATTTTTAAAGTTTAAACTATATTCTGGAATTTCCTATATTAGATTAATTCCAGAAAATCAATTATTGCGTCAGCCTGATGTCAGTGTGACGTCAGCAGGTCAACGGGACACGTCCGGGTCAAACCTGACAGTGGGTCCCGCGTGTCAGTGTGATTAGATTAATTAAAATTTAATTAAACTAAACCTGTTTAATTAGCAGGGCTGGGCCCCACCTGTCATTGACTCAAGGAGTCAACCAGGGCCCACCCGTGGTCAAACCCGGGTCGGCTGCACCGGCGTTTAGCCGCCGGCGAGCCCGACGCGGCGGCGGAAGTGGTTTTGGCTGTTTCGGCCACCAAATGGGTCGCGGAGACCACCGGAGAGGAGCTGAGGTCGAGCCGCAGCTCTTGGTGGAGTCCGTTAGGGTCGGGGTGGCCGGAGTTGGCGCCGGCGACGACTTTGGCGGCCACCGGGGTTCGGCCGAAGACGAACTTGACGCAAGAGGGGTCGGTGAGGTGCGGGGAGTAGCTAGCTAGGTGCTACGTGACACGGTGAGCATGATGGACACCGTGGAGTGGTCGGAGGGTGACCGGGAGCACGTCGGCGACGAGCTCCACGGCGGTGGGTGCGGTTGAGCTCCGGGAGGTCGCTACACAGCTCGGGAGCAAGAAAAGGAGGGGGGGAAAGATGGCTAAGCTCACAGTGAGTGCGACGAAGCCGTTGGTGCGGCCGGAGATGGACCGGAGCGACGACGGCGTTGAAGGGGATCTCCGGCGACGGCGGTTCGGGCGAGGTCGTTGCGGTGGACTCGGGCGTTGCGAGCGCTCGGGGCTCGGCTTGCTCGATGGAGTGGACAGCGGCGGAGCTCCTGGACACGATGAGAGGACGCACGGGCGGCGGGGAGCACGGCTACGACGAAGGCACGGCGATGGTGGCGTCGGTCATGGCGGGGGAGCGCGAGGGGGAGGAGCTGGAGAGGAGAGGGGGTGTCTGGGGGGTTCGGGGGAGCGAGGGAGGCCGATCCACGACGTCACCGGGCGAGGGGAGCGGCGAGGCGGCGAGCAGGTGCGTGGCGCGCGCTGCGGTCGCCGTCGGGCACCTGCCTGCCTGCCTGGCCGGCAAGCAGCTCGCTGGAGCGGCGCTGGGCTGGGCCGGCAGGTGGGCCGGGAGCAGGCGTCAGGTAAGTTTTTCCATTTCTTTCTGTTTTCTGTTTTTTAATACTTCTGCAACTTTGTTGAATTAAATAAAATACTTAGGCAACTCCTAAAATCACCAAACTACTCCTGGTCCATAGTTGGATTATTTCCAACATGAAACATTTTAGTTTGGAGATATTTGAGCATTTAAATATTTTATATAATTTTAAATGCCCAAATTCAAATATTTATGATTTAATTCAAAAACCCTAAGATGGCCTAGGAAAATGTGCATCACTTTTGGCAGAGGTTCTGAACCAAGACAAAAATGATGGGCATTTTAGAAGGGCATTTCAGGTTCATTGAAAAAGTTTTTAGTAAACCCTAATTGGTTTCAGAGGGGACTGGGGGTTCTGTCATCCCCATTTCAGGTTTCTGATGAAAGAGTAAACATGATGCAACACTCTAATGCATGGCTAACTAGGATGTGACAGATCCTTCAAGTAAGTTATCATCGGTGCGTTAAGGCAATAAAAATTGCTTCTAAATGTGTTGGATCAATTAGTGTAAGAGAAAATTGAGCGTTGTACGAACTTGTGATGGCAAAATCGTAAAAGTGACAGACTGCATAATAAAGGTTGCCATCATAAGGGGCAATATAACGTGAAGTTCTTTTGCATTAAGGGATTTGGCATACAAACAAATAAGTACATGACAACCTCTACTTCCCTCTATGAAGGGGCTATCTTTTACTTTTATGCATTTACTTTTATGTCAGAGTCAAAGTATTCTTCCCTATTCCTTTTTATTTTCTCTTTTTGCAAGCATCATGTGGTTAGGAATGATCTGGGCACATATATCCAGTTGGATATGGGTGGGCACGAGTTATTATTGTTGACATCACCCTTGAGGTGAATATGTTGGGAGGTGAAACTATAAGCCCCTATCTTTCTATGTTCTGGCTGAAACTTTTTGTTCATGGGTATGTTGTGAGTGTTAGCAAGCATAAAAGGTTAAGAGATGGTTGAGTATGTGAAATTGCCTAAAAGGCTCCCACACATGACTCTTCCTGAAATGATGACGAACTGTAGTTGCAAAGTTGACTGAGAACATAGTTTGTTGGTTTTCAATAAGGTTTATGGTTTATACTTCAATGTTGTGATGATTTTTTACTTGTTCATGAGAAGTTATATGATAAGGTTATGTGATAAAGCTTTATATTAAAGTTTGATGCCGTCATAATAATAAGCATGATGCTTCTATGCCCGTATTTTGTTTTTATCGACACCTCTCTCTCTCTCTAATCATGTGGACATGTTTTTCGATTTTGCTTTTTCGCCTGAGGACAAGCGAGGTCTAAGCTTGGGGGAGTTATACGTCCATTTTGCATCATGTTTGCCTACTATTATTTATAATGTTTTTATGTATAATAATGCTTTTTGGGGTATTTCTAATGCATTTTCTCTAATAATATGCAATGTTTACACAAAGAGGGAGAATGTTGGCAGCTGGAATTCTGGACCTGAAAAAGCTGCGTTAGAGTTACCTATTCTGCACATCTCCAAGTAAGCTGAAACTTCGTGGATATTTTTTATGGAATATTGAAGAAATATTGGATCAAATAACTACCAGAGGGGGCCCACCAGGTGGGCACAACCCACCTGGGTGTGCCAGGGCCCCCAAGCGCGCCCTGGTGGGTTCTGACCTCCTCAGCCCACCTCCGGTGCCCATCTTCTGGTACATAGGTCATTTTGACCTCGAAAAAATCAAGGGGGGACTTTCGGGACGAAGCGCCGCCGTCTCGAGGCGAAACTTGGGTAGGAGCACTTTTGCCCTCCGTCGGAGCAATTCCGTCGGGGGAACTTCCCTCCCGGAGGGGGAAATCATCGTCATCATCATCACCAACAACTCTCCCATCTTTGAGAGGGCAATCTCCATCAATATCTTCAACAACACCATCTTCTCTCAAACCCTAGTTCATCTCTTATGTTCAATCTTTGTACCAGAATCTTAGATTGGTACTTGTGGGTGACTAGTAGTGTTGATTACATCTTGTAGTTGATTACTATATGGTTTATTTGGTGGAAGATTATATGTTCAGATCCATTATGCTATTTAATACCCCTCTGATATTGAGCATGATTATCATATGTGAACTTGATATGTGTTCTTGAGGTCACGGGAGAAGTCATGTTGCAAGTAATTATGTGAACTTGATATGTGTTCGATATTTTGATGTTATGTATGTTGTGATTCCCTTAGTCGTGGCATGTGAACGTAGACTACATGGAACTTCACCTTATTAGGGCCTAAGGTAATGCATTATGGAGTAGTTATTAGATGATGGGTTGCTAGAGTGACAGAAGCTTAAACCCTGGTTTATGCGCTACTTCGTAAGGGACCGATTTGGATCCAAAAGTTTAGTGCTATGGTTAGATTTTATATTATTACTTTTCTCGTAGTTGCGGATGCTTGAGAGGGGGTTAATCATAAGTAGGAGGTTTGTTCAAGTAAGAACAATTATCAAAGTAGCGAACACGAATCAAGCCAACATGATGAAAGTGACATGGTGAAATTCATGTGTACCCTCAAGAACGCTTTGCTTATCATAAGAGACCGTTTTGTCATATCTTTTGCCAAAAAAGGATTGGGCTACCTTGCTGCAGCTTATTTACCGTTACGGTTACTTGCTCGTTACAAATTATCTTACTATCAAACTACATGTTATCGACAATTTCAGTGCTTGCAGAAAATACCTTGCTGGAAACCATTTGTCATTTCTTTCTGCTCCTCGTTGGGTTCGACACTCTTACTTATAAAAAGGACTATGATTGATCCCACATACTTGTGGGTCATCATTCACTTATATTATTTTGAGAGTCTTTTAAATAGTATGGCAATTTGCTTAGGTTATGAATTTAGTCCTAATATGATGGGCATCCAAGAGGGATATAATAAAAAACTTTCATATAAGAGCATTGAATATATGAGAAGTTTGATTCCTTACATTTGTTTTGAGATATAAAGATGTGATATTAGACTCATGCTAGTGACTAATTGTGGATTGGTAGAAATACTTTTGTTAAGGTTTGTGATTCCCGTAGCATGCACGTATGGTGAACCGTTATGTGATGAAGTCGGAGCATGATTTATTTTTTGATTCTCTTCCTTATGAGTGGCAGTCGGGGATGAGCGATGGTCTTTTACTACCAATCTATACCCCTAGGAGCATGCGTATTAGTACTTTGTTTGGATGGCTAATACCTTTTTGCAATAAGTATGTGAGTTCTTTATGACTAATGTTGAGTCCATGGATTATACACATTTTCACCCTTCCACCATTGCTAGCCTCTTTAGTACCGCGCAACTTTTGCGGGTGCATTAAACCCACCATATATCCTTCCTCAAAACAGGCACCATACCTACCTATTATGGCATTTCCATAGACATTCCGAGATATATTGCCATGAAACTTCCATCGTTCCATTTATTATGACACATACCATCATTGTCATATTGCTTTGCATGATCATGTAGTTGGCATAGTATTTGTGGCTTGGTCACCGTTCATATTTTTTATACATGTCACTCTTGATCATTGCACATCTCTTTAACCGCCGGAGGCATTCATATAGAGTCATATTTTGTTCTAGTACCGAGTTATAATTCTTGAGTTGTAAGTAAATAAAAGTGGGATGATCATCATTATTAAACCATTGTCCCATGTGAGGAAAGGATGATGGAAGCTATGATTCCCTCACAAGTTCGGATGAGACTCCAGACTTAAAAAAATAAAAAGAGGCCAATGAGCCCAAAATAAAATAGAGAGGCCAAAGAGCCCAAAAAACAAAAAAAACAAAAAAATGATGAGAGAAAATAGAGAAGGGACAATGTTACTATCCTTTTTCCACACTTGTGCTTCGAAGTAGCACCATGATCTTCATGATAGAGAGTCTCCTATTTTGTCACTTTCATATACTAGTGGGAATTTTTCATTATAGAACTTGGCTTGTATATTCCAAAGATGGGCTTCCTCAAATTGCCCTAGGTCTTCATGAGCAAGCAAGTTGGATGCATACCCACTTAGTTCATTTTTGAGCTTCCATACACTTATAGCTCTAGTGCATCTGTTGCGTGGCAATCCCTACTCACTTGCATCGATATCAATTGATGGGGATCTTCATAGCCCATTAATCTATCTATCTATACCTATACTAATTACAGACTCCCAAGAAATTTCCACGTTAATCAGTAATTAGGAGTCGTTAATCTGGTGGGTCTGAATTATTACGGTGTGGATCTTCTTATAACATCCTAAAAGTTCACACGTAATCGAAAACACCCTAAGAATTAGTACCGTTAGATGAAGAAGTATATGTCAAGATTAGAACATGCGCTTTTCCTCTCTCCCAATCTCTCCCGGCTCTCCCTCCTTTCTCTTTTTTTATTCTTTCCTAAAAGTTCACATGTAATAGAAAAACAACCTAAAAATTAGTAGCCGTCAGATGAAGTGTATGTGAAGATTAGAATGTACGCTTTGCCTCTCTCCCAATCTCTCACGGCTCTCCCTCCTTTGAAATTTCTCTTTTTTATTCTTTGAAATTTCTCTCCCCTATCTCTAGATCAACCAAAACAGAAACTCCCGATCTGATCCTGAAAAAAACTCGCGATCCCCGTAACGATAGGCAGCCATGCCCCTCTCGCGCGCCTTCTCCTCATTGGAATCCTTCGCTTCACCTCTCTCCGCCCGCAGTTGGATCGCTTGGTAACCCCAATGTCTATTCGTTAGTGTTCAACCTTGCAACACCTTTTATTCCTCCTAAATATCCAAGTTCCATTGGAGCTGCATGCTTCGAAAGCAATCACACAGCTTCCAGCCGACCCCGCCTTCCTTCGTGATCTCTAGATTTTTTTCAGCTTCATGTTCGACCATGTTACGAAGCTACCATGATTGGAAGATGTAGCGAAGGAGAAGGTATACCAAGACTACAACAGCAGTTTGATGCAGATATGGCAATTCCCGTCCTTGAGAAACTACAGTCGACACCGGGTCCTCCCAGCTATCCTTTCACCCTCCCCCGTCACCAAAGAAGCCCATTGCACATCAAACTGCTACCACCTGGAACAGGCGCTCTTCATTCATAGCAATACATCCTGGCCAGAGGCATGCTAATGTTCTTGAAGTAGACTAGAAGTGGACCGAAGTACTGGATGTCTGGACCAAGTTGCATCCTCAACTTTGTTGAGTAAAATTGGGGAAGCAATCTTTGTATTTGCTGGTTGCTTCATTTGTAGTTGTGGGGCAGCAGTTCAGGTTAATGAAGAGAGGAAAGTAGAGCGTTGGAGCTGAAGATTGGGGTGGGTGGTTGTACATAAAGTGGACTAGGCACGATATGCTTTTAAATATTGCAGCAAGGAGATGTCCAGAACATACAGGTGGCAAGGTGCCGAAAGCATCACCAGGAATTAAACTGAGGTCCTTGACCTATAAGGCTATAACGGATACTATGTAAGTTTCTTACCCAATGTTGGATTCTTATGTACTAGCCCATTCCCTGTTATCTTGAGAGTCCTGTTCCTATACTGCTTGAAGGTCCGTAAGAAAACTAGGAAGGCTCTCAGTTTATAGTGTTTGACCCCATCATATGGCATCTGTGACATACATCTGTTCAATTTATACGTGTTCATTTTGCCAATGGTTGCATTCTGATAAACTGCAAGCATATGCACAGATGGAAGTGCAATCTGAAGGTCAAAAGCATATGTAATGCTATACAGGGTGTGTGTAGGAATAAAAGGAAATATATTATGGGATGGATTATTGATGCTTTGTGTCATTTTGCAGACCTGCTCCTTTATGTGGGATTCTTCGTAAAAAATCTAATGATTGACAATTCATGACAAAAAATGTAGTATGACATGCATTTGCATGTAATAGTTGCTTAGCTATCTGCATCTTCCATGTTTTTTCTTCTTTAGATTACCGATTCAATTGATTCTTCATTATTCTTTATGCTATGTGTACAGTTGTAGGCTAGAATGCTATGTGTACAATTGATTCTTCATTATTCTTTATTTTGAGATGTATAGGTAGTAACTTATGAATTCAGATTTCCCTCGGTTATTGAAAAGCAAATAAACCTATTTTTTTATGGAATTCACATCTGACAATATCCCTCAGTTATGAGTTCAGATTTCCCTCAGTTTTTTGCATTAAGATTATCTCATTAATATCTTCACATCCTTCCTAATTTAGTCAAATCCCCATGTGCAGTTCTATTCCTTATTCTGCCTTCAGTTTGTAAAAATAATAATCATGTGTTGTTATTATTGTATTTGCTAATAAATTTGAAATGAATGACTATCACCCATAAACTGCATCTTTCATTATCAATATAGCACGTGTTTGCAGTTAGAGAAATATATACCGCCGGGTTTCTTTATATCTGCAAGCTTGAAATGAAATTGGGGAAAATAGCTATACAATGCACATCATGGATTTCCTTTTCTATGATGGAACAATAGGACAAGCTCCTACTATGCTATACGGAAATCTAAAATACTTGATAGTTGAGGCGGCCATGGACTACAGGGACAAAACAAAAGTTCGGAATAAAGGACAGCAAATGATCTCACTGTTCTGCCATCAAGGATAACTCTGGTGAGCCAATATAGCCTCGTACTATGGCCTCAAATTAAATATGTTCTGTTTCATTTGTTTTCTAATTGTTCGACATGCCAATTTTGTTACTTTCAACAGGCATACGTAGTGCTTTAACAAGGGATAACCTACAGATTATTGTCCCACCAAGATTTCTGAGTTGATGTTTTGTTGAACACGTTGTTGCCTCACGAGGATGAACCACTGGGGATCAGAGGCTGATCAGGACGTTTGATCCTATGGTCGGAGAGTAGTCACCGGTGGCAGCTCCATGAGTTCTTTATACGTGCATATTTCTGGGTACATCCTGTACGTGCCTCCACATGTGGCCAATCCATAGACTACACTCATATCCATGTCTGGTAAAAACTCCTTTGGTCGCTTTGCTCCATATGCACAACCTCCATTGTTGGCAACTGCTTGAGAAATTACCATTCTTAAACAGCAAACAATCACATTCTCTTACACCTGCATAACTCCGCTCTTTTGTCCTCTCTTTGCTATCCAGGAAAAAAGTCAAGAAAAGGTATGCTTCATTCTGCAACCAATAGCTCTCTCACGTGCTCATCTTATTTTGCATGTTACACTGGTGCAAAGCAAGAGAGGTCTCCTTTACATCATGTTGTAGTTGTCCTCTCCTATGTGTGGCTCTGATTAAGGAAAATCAACACTGAGAAGCACATGGTGACCACCAGAAAAGGATGCATTACAGGCTGCCTCCATCCATTCTACAACATTGGATGTCAAAATTGCAAGGCGGGACCACTCACCATGCAACAATTACTATTTTTCTAGACCATTATAGTTTCGGGGTTTTCTATTTGGGGTAAAACAGATGAATTGCTCATCCCAACCATGTGTCTGCTTGCTGTGATAAATCTATCAGGCGTGTATGCAAAGCACATATAGGTGTGCCATTGTACTATAGCCTATGTGTGTTTGATATAATATATTTCTTTTTGCATGATTGGTTTACCTCTTCTGAATTTCAGGATGAAATGTGCTAATAGTTAAATCTATCAGGAGTAGGAAAGAAGTCATAGATGGTGGTCACTATATACGATTTCAGGTCATGCATGTGTCGATTGAAGTATATTATTTAGAGTAAGGAGATTTCGCTTGCAACTTTGGAAAAAGTTCATATGGCCATTATTTAACACAACTTGCTAAACTAGCATGTCTAAGTTAATCATATTTTCAAACCACACAATTTTGGATCCTTCGGTTTCAAAGAGAAGGACGTTAATTTGACCTATTTTCTTTCTGTAGGTATGGCAGTATAATCAACTATGAGGAAATCAACAATTATTAATGAATTGATAGGAAATAACATTTCCAACTCATATTCAATTATTTCCATTTTGCCTACAAAAATGTGGGATCCCGGAGATGTTGGATTCCTTATGCCACAAAAATTTGGAGAATGAAAAAATGTTAAATAATAATTACAGAAGATATAACAGCTTTTGTATTTACTATTTTAGGCCTACAAAGTGTATGCATATTTTTATTAAAACATAGTGATGAAACAAAGATGACTATCTAGGCCGTGCAATCGCACTGGTTGACGACTAGTTTTCCTAGTTGATGTGAGACTTACTCCCTTTTTGTCTTCTCCTCACAACCTCCACCATATTCTATTCCACCTATAGTGTTATATCAATGGCTCACACTCATGTATTGTGTGAAAGTTGAAAAGGCTTGAGAATATTAAAAGTATGAAACAATTGCTTGGCTTGTCATAGGGGTTGTGCATGATGAAATATTTTGTGTGATGAAGATAGAGCATAGCCAGACTATATAATTTTGTAGGGATAACTTTCTTTGGCCATGATATTTTGAGAAGACATGATTGCTCTATTAGTATGCTTGAAGTATTATTGTTTTTATGTCACTATTAAACTTTTGTTTTGAATCTTATGTATATGTACATTCATGCCAGAATATAGAAGATTACATTGATAAATATGTTAGGTAGAATTCACACTTCATAAATTCTTTCTTTTATCATTTACCTAATCGAGGACGAGCATGAATTAAGCTTGAGGATCCTGATACATCTCCAATGTATCTATAATTTATGAATTATTCATGCCATGTTAGGTTTTGGTATGATTTGATTAGAACTAAACGGGACTGGCGTTGTTTTTAGCACAACTACTATTGTGTCTTTTTTTGGTGCAGAAATAAAAGTTCTCGGAATGGGCTGAAAATTTACAGTGATTAAGAGACCCCGAAGCACCGGAGCTGGGCCAAGAAGTGACCGAGGAGGCCCCAAGCCTGGGGGCGCGCCCACCCCCCTAGGGCACGCCTTCCGAGCTTGTGGGCCCCTCGGGCACTCCCTTGACGTGAGACCGACGCCAAAAATTCCTATAAATATAGAAACATTTGAAAAGAACCATAGATCGGAAGTTCCGCAGCCGTAAGCCTCTCGAGCCATGAAAAACCAATCGGGAGCCCGTTACGGCACCCTGCCAGAGGGGGAATCATCACCGGAGGCCATCTTCATCATCTCCGTGGTCTCCATGACGAGGAGGGAGTGTTCACCCTCAGGGCTGAGGTTATGTACCAGTAGCTATGTGTTTGATCTCTCTCTCTCTCTCTCTCGTGTTTTTG
Organism: Triticum dicoccoides; assembly: GCF_002162155.2. Lineage (NCBI taxonomy): Eukaryota > Viridiplantae > Streptophyta > Magnoliopsida > Poales > Poaceae > Triticum > Triticum dicoccoides. Next base: position 438,285,071 of record NC_041393.1, on the reverse strand, counting down.
ATTTGGCACAATCTTGATGTACCATGAGCTTTGTTACTATAGTTGGATCATATGGTGTTTCTCCCCCTCTATGTTCTTGTGATGAATTGAGTCTTGCTATTTGAGGTTTCGTTATGTTGGATTGAGTATTGGATTTGAGAATACTTGATGTATGTCTTGCGATGGGATATCTGTGATGACAATGGGTGATACGTCTCCAACGTATCTATAATTTTTGATTGCTCCATGCTACTTTATTTACTGTTTTGGACTATATTGGGCTTTATTTTCCACTTTTATATTATTTGTGGGACTAACCTATTAACCAGAGGCCCAGTCCAGAATTGCTGTTTTTTTGCCTATTTCAGTGTTTCGAAGAAACAGAATATCAAACAGAGCCCAAACAGAATGAAACCTTCGGGAACGTGATTTTCTCACCGAACGTGATCCAGGAGACTTGGACCCTACTCCAAGAAGTAACAGAGGCGGTCACGAGGGTGGGGGGCGCCCCCCTAGGGCGTGCCCCCTACCTTGTGGGCCCCCTGTTGCTCCACTGACGTACTCCTTCCTCCTATATATACCTACGTACCCCGACAGATCAAATACGGAGCCAAAAACCTAATTCCACCGCCGCAACCTTCTGTATCCACGAGAACCCATCTTGGGGCCTGTTCCGAAGCTCCGCCGGAGGGGGCATCTACCATGGAGGGCTTCTACATCAACACCATAGCCTCTCCGATGAAGTGTAAGTAGTTTACTTCAGACCTTTGGGTCTATAGCTAGTAGCTAGATGGCTTCTTCTCTCTTTTTGGATCTCAATACAATGTTCTCCCCCTCTCTTGTGGAGATCTATTCGATGCAATCTTCTTTTTGCGGTGTGTTTGTTGAGATCGATGAATTGTGGGTTTATGATCCAGCTTATCTATGAATAATATTTGAATCTTCTCTGAATTCTTTTATGCATGATTGAGTTATCTTTGCAAGTCTCTTCGAATTATCCGTTTGGTTTGGCCAACTAGATTGGTAGTTCTCGCAATGGGAGAAGTGTTTAGCTTTGGGTTCGATCTTGCGGTGTCCTTACCCAGTGACATAAAGGGTTGCAAGGCACGTATTGTATTGTTGCCATCGAGGATAACAAGATGGGGTTTATATCATATTACATGAATTTATCCCTCTACATCATGTCATCTTGCTTAAGGCGTTACTCTGTTTTTAACTTAATATTCTAGATGCATGCTGGATAGCGGTTGATGAGTGGAGTAATAGTAGTAGATGCAGAATCGTTTCGATCTACTTGTCTCGGACGTGATGCCTATACACATGATCATACCTAGATATACTCATAATTATGCTCAATTCTGTCAATTGCTCAACAGTAATTTGTTCACCCACCATAGAATATCTATGCTCTTGAGAGAAGCCACTAGTGAAACCTATGGCCCCCGGCTCTATTCTCATCATATCAATCTCCATTAATTTATTATTTGCTTTGTTCTTACTTTGCTTTTTACTTTTCACTTTGCATCTCTATATCAAAAATACCAAAAATATTATTTATCATCTCTATCAGATCTCACCCTCATAAGTGACCGTGAAGGGATTGACAACCCCTAATCACGTTTGTTGCGAGTAGCTATCATTTTTTGTAGGTACGGGGGACTCGTGCGTGATCTCCTACTGGATTGATACCTTGGTTCTCAAAAACTGAGAGAAATACTTACGCTACTTTACTGCATCATCCTCTCCTCTTCGGGGAAATCCAACATAGTGCTCAATTTCTGGCGCCGTTGCTGGGGAGTTTGCGCAAAAGTCAACCATACCAAGTACCCATCACAATCACTATCTCTCGCATTATATTATTTGCCTCTCGTTTTCCTCTCCCCCACTTCACCCTTGCCGTTTTATTCGCCCTCTCTTTCCCAATCTCCTCCTCTCTTTCCCTTTTGCCTTTTTGTTTTCTCGTGTGTTAGTTCGTTCACCTTGTCACTATGACTAGTCTCTTACCTTCTCCGTTATCTCCCGAGAATGAAGTTTTAAATTTTAAGCAAAGGGAGGGAGATAATCTAAAAGACGCTTGGTATAGAATTTGCAATGCTCAAAATAGATCTACCAGGAAGCAATCTACTTCAGTTCTTCTTCATAATTTTTATGTAGGTGCTAATCCTTGGTTTAGATACATCCTTGATACCATTACCGGAGGGAATTTCTTGGGTAGCCATACTTTTGATTCTTACAATGCTTTAATAGATTTATTTGGCTCACCACCTCCTTTGATTAATGGAACTATGTTAACTTTGGAGCATGTTATGCAAAGACTTGAAATTATTGAGAATAAAGTTGTTACCATTGAATCAATTGAAAATCTTGATAAAAAGATCCACAATCAAATTACCCAATATGGATCTAAGGTAGAAACGACTTTGAAAAATATTAAAGAAAAATAACCCATAGTTAACGAGAAAATAAATCTAGATTCCACAAGAATCAATAAAATTGAGGGTATCATTACCAACTTGGGAACCGCTTTTTCTTCCATACAAAACACTCCAAGTTCGTCTACTAAAAATCCTAAGATTACTTATGTTCCTAAGAGTAAGGGTGAATCATCTAGTAAGGAAACTGCGGATCTTAAATCTATAAGTGTTCATCCCAATGTTTTTGCCATCATTAAGGAACCATTTTCTATGAATGAATTTTTCGATCTTGTGCCTAAGAATTTGATAATTACTAGAAAGAAAGAAATTTCTAAGAAAGATAGATGCCTCATTGAAGAATTGCCTACCAAAGATGGCAAAACCTAGCTCTATCCTTGCTTTATGCCTAGCTAGGGGCGTTAAACGATAGCGCTTGTTGGGAGGCAGCCCAATTTTATTTTTTGTTTTTTGTTTTTGCTTATGTTTAGGAATAAATAATCCATCTACCTCTGGTTAGATGTGGTTTTATGTTTTAATTAGTGTTTGTGCCAAGTAGAACCTATAGGATAACCTACGATGATAGTTGATTTGATTCTGCTGAAAAACAGAAACTTTGCGCTCACGAGAAACAATTCAATAAATCACAGAAACGTGCTTTTGCATTGATTATTTTTTCTGCTGATCAATAAAACAGTTATCCAGTACATCTTATTTTGGTAGAATTTTTAGAGTTCCAGAAGTTTGCGTTAGCTACAGATTTCTACAGACTGTTCTGTTTTTGACAGATTCTGTTTTTCGTGTGTTGTTTGCTTATTTCAATGCATCTATGGCTAATAAATTAGTTTATAAACCATAAGGAAGTTGTAATATAGTAGGTTTAACACCAATATAAATAAAGAATGAGTTCATTACAGTACCTTAAAGTAGTCTTTTGTTTTCTTTCACTAACGGAGCTCACGAGATTTCTATTGAGTTTTGTGTTGTGAAGTTTTCAAGTTTTGGGTGAATTCTTTTGATGAATTATGGAACAAGGAGTGGCAAGAGCCTAAGCTTGGGGATGCCCATGGCATCCCCAAGATAATCCAAGGACACCAAAAAGTCAAAGCTTGGGGATGCCCCGGAAGGCATCCCCTCTTTCGTCTACTTCCATTGGTAATTTACTTGGAGCTATATTTTTATTCACCACAGGTTATGTGTTTTGCTTGGAGTGTCTTGTATTATTTGCGTCTTTGCTTGTTAGTTTACCACAATCATCCTTTCTGTACACACCTTTTCAGAGAGCCATACACAAATTGGAATTTGCTAGAATATTCTATATGCTTCACTTATATCTTTTGAGCTTGATAGTTTTGCTCATAGTGCTTCACTTATACCTTTTGAGCGTGATAATTTTTGCTCTAGTGCTTCACTTAGATCTTTTAGAGCACGGTGGTGGATTTGTTTTAAAGAAACTATTGATCTCTCATGCTTCACTTAGATTATTTTGAGAGTTGTTAATAGCATGGTAATTTGCTTAAATGTTAATATACTTGGTATTCAAGATATGTGAAACTTTCTTTTGAGTACGTTGAATACTAAGATAAGTTTGATGCTTGATAATTGTTTTGAGATATGGAGGTGATAATATCAAAGCAATGCTAGTTGGGGTGATTATGAATTTAAAGAATGCTTGTGTTGAAGTTTGTGATTCCCGTAGCATGCACGTATGGTGAATCGCTTTGTGATGAAGTTGGAGCACAATTTTATTTATTGTTTGTCTTCCTTATGAGTGGCGGTCGGGGACAAGCGATGGTCTTTTCCTACCAATCTATCCCCCTAGGAGTATGCGTGTAGTTCTTTGGTTTTTGATGAATTCTAAATTTTTGCAACAAGTGCATGAGTTCTTTTGATTAATGTTGAGTCCATGGATTATACGCACTCTCACCCTTCCACCATTGCTAGCCTCTCTAATACCGCGCACTTTTCGCTGGTATCATACACCCACCATATAACTTCCTCAAAACAGCCACCATACCTACCTATCATGGCATTTTCATAGCCATTCCGAGATATATTGCCATGCAACTTTCCACCGTTCTGTTCATATGACACACATTACTTTTGTCATATTGCTTTTTGCATGAACATGTAGTTGACATTGTATTTGTGGCAAGGCCACCTTCATAATTTTCATACATGTCGCTCTTGATTCATTGCATATCCCGGTACACCACCGGAGGCATTCATATAGAGTCATATTTTGTTCTAAGTATTGAGTTGTAATTGTTGAGTTGTAAGAAAAATAAAAGTGTGATGATCATCATTATTAGAGCATTATCCCAGTGAGGAAAGGATGATGGAGACTATGATTCCCCCATAAGTCGGGATGAGACTCCGGACGAAATATAAAAAAAAGGACGCCAAAAAAAGAGAGAAAAGGCCCAAATAAAAAATTATGAGAGAAAAAGAGAGAAGGGACAATGCTACTATCCTTTTACCACACTTGTGCTTCAAAGTAGCACCATGATCTTCATGATAGAGAGTCTCATATGTTGTCACTTTCATATACTAGTGGGATTTTTTCATTATAGAACTTGGCTTGTATATTCCAATGATGGGCTTCCTCAAAAGTGCCCTAGGTCTTCGTGAGCAAGCAAGTTGGATGCACGCCCACTTAGTTTCTTTTGCTGATCTTTCATATACTTATAGCTCTAGTGCATCCGTTGCATGGCAATCCCTACTCACTCACATTGATATATATTAATGGGCATCTCCATAGCCCGTTGATACGCCTAGTTGATGTGAGGCTATCTTCTCCTTTTTTTCTTCTCCACAACTACCATCCTATTCCACATATAGTGCTATGTCCATGGCTCACGCTCATGTATTGCGTGAAAGTTGAAAGAGTTTGAGATTACTAAAGTATGAAACAATTGCTTGGCTTGTCATGGGGGTTGTGCATGATTAAATACTTTGTGTGATGAAGATAGAGCAATAGCCAGACTATATGATTTTGTAGGGATAACTTTCTTTAGCAATGCTATTTTGAGAAGACATGATTGCTTTGATTAGTATGCTTGAAGTATTATTACTTCTATGTTAATATGAACTTTTTCCTTGAATCTTTCGGATCTGAATATTCATACTACAATTAAGAAGATTTACATTGAAATTATGCCAAAGTATCACTCCGCATCAAAAATTCTTTTTTTTATCATTTACCTACTCGAGGACGAGCTGGAATTAAGCTTGGGGATGCCTGATACGTCTCCAACATATCTATAATTTGTATTGCTCCATGCTACTTTATTTACTGTTTTGGACTATATTGGGCTTTATTTTCCACTTTTATATTATTTTTGGGACTAACCTATTAACCGGAGGCCCAGCCCAGAATTGCTGTATTTTACCTATTTCAGTGTTTCGAAGAAACAGAATATCAAACGGAGTCCAAACGGAATGAAAACTTCGGGAACGTGATTTTCTCACCGAACGTGATCCAGGAGACTTGGACCCTACTCCAAGAAGTAACAGAGGCGGTCACGAGGGTGGGGGCGCCCCCCCTAGGGCGCGCCCCCTACCTCGTGGGCCCCCTGTTGCTCCACCGACGTACTCCTTCCTCCTATATATACCTATGTACCCCCGACAGATCAAATACGGAGCCAAAAAGCTAATTCCACCGCCCCAACCTTATGTATCCACGAGATCCCATCTTGGGGCCTATTCCGGAGCTCCGTCAGAGGGGGCATCTACCATGGAGGGCTTCTACATCAACACCATAGCCTCTCCGATGAAGTGTGAGTAGTTTACTTCAGACCTTCGGGTCCATAGCTAGTAGCTAGATGGCTTCTTCTCTCTTTTTGGATCTCAATACAATGTTCTCCCCCTCTCTTGTGGAGATCTATTGAGTTAATTACACGATAGTACCACAATTGGGGCCGTGGTGGCGAATTGATACCAGTTTTGAAAAATTTTACGTGTCAGTACCATGTTTGGACCGAACCGTTGCAAATCAGGCTAAACTTTGTATTTGTACGTATTGACGCTGGAACTGACCGACCGGGCCCGCGCGTCAGATGCTCGATAGAGTGAGTCCATGAAAAAAACCACCCAGTCCCGCACCTGCCCCGAACCAACCGCCACGCCACCACCGGTCCCAAATCCGGTCACCGCGCCGCTCTCTCCCCGGGATCCGGCAGCTGCGCCGCCACCGCCCCTGGATCTGGCCGCTGCGCCACCTCCGTCCCCGAATCCGACCACCGCCTCGAATCCGCCCTCCCCATCGGCGCCGCGCCGCCCGAAACCGACGTCCTCCCCGCGCCGTGCCTCCGCGTCGACGGGCCCAACCTCTCCCCCTCCGGCATTCCGAAGCGGGCCGCGGCTTCTTCCCCTTCCCCGCTCCCGTATATCCTCCCTCCTCCCTCCCACCATGAGCAATGCTGGCTCCGCCCCGTCGAAGGAAGGCAGCGGGCGAGGGGCCGCGAGGGGGCGTCGTCCGACCGACGACATGGACGAGGCGCTCGCTCGCGGCGTGGTGCTCGCGGACGCGCCGGGCTCACCGCCGGCGACCGGTGTCGGCGTCAACGATCCAGGAGTGGCCGCGAGGGCTCTTCGTCGAGACGAGGACGAGGGGAGGGCTCTGGCCCGCGACCAGGTGCTCGCGAACGCGCCGCCCTCACCGTCCGCAGCCCTGGTCGCCGCGAGGAACCCAGGAGCGGCTGGGAGTCGTCGTCGTCAAAACGGCGCCGCTGCGGATGACGAGGTGCTCGCCGAGGCGCACGCGCAGGCTTCGTCGTCTGCGACCCAGATCGTCAGGGTGGCAGGAGGAGGAGCTAGGCGAGGCCAGGGCAGCCTGGGTGGCAGGCGAGGCACGGCAGCGCACCAGAGGTAGGCGGCGCGGCCGTGTCCGAGAAACGGCGGTACGACCATTGCGTGGTGGCGGCAGGCGGGAACGAGATCGGATCCCGGGGCGGAGGCGGCGCGGTGGTCGGATTCGGGGACGGGGGTGGCGCAGCGGCCAGATCCAGGGGCGGTGGCGGCGCAGCTGCCGGATCCCGGGGAGAGAGCGGCGCGGTGACCGGATTTGGGACCGGTGGCGGCGTGGCGGTTGGTTCGGGGCAGGTGCGGGACTGGGTGGTTTTTTTTCATGGATTCACTCTATCGAGCATCTGACGCGCGGGCCCGGGCGGTCAGTTCCAGCGTCAATACGTACAAATACAAAGTTTAGCCCGATTTGCAACGGTTCGGTCCAAACATGGTACTGACACGTAAATTTTTTCAAAACTGGTACCAATTCGCCACCACGGCCCCAATTGTGGTACTATCGTGTAATTAACTCAGATCTATTCGGTGTAATCTTCTTTTTGTGGTGTGTTTGTTGAGACCGATGAATTGTGGGTTTATGATCCAGCTTATCTATGAATAATATTTGAATCTTCTCTGAATTCTTTTATGTATGATTGAGTTATCTTTGCAAGTCTCTTCGAATTATCCGTTTGGTTTGGCCAACTAGATTGGTAGTTCTTGCAATGGGAGAAGTGTTTAGCTTTGGGTTCGATCTTGCAGTGTCCTTACCCAGTGACAGTAAGGGTTGCAAGGCACGTATTGTATTGTTGCCATCGAGGATAACAAGATGGGGTTTTTATCATATTGCATGAATTTATCCCTCTACATCATGTCATCTTGCTTAAGGCGTTACTCTGTTTTTAACTTAATACTCTAGATGCATGCTGGATAGCGGTCGATGAGTGGAGTAATAGTAGTTGATGCAGAATCGTTTCGATCTACTTGTCTCGGACGTGATGCCTATACACATGATCATACCTAGATATACTCATAATTATGCTCAATTCTGTCAATTGCTCAACAGTAATTTGTTCACCCGCCGTAGAATATCTATGCTCTTGAGAGAAGCCACTAGTGAAACCTATGGCCCCCGGGTCTATTCTCATCATATCAATCTCCATTACTTTATTATTTGCTTTGTTCTTACTTTGCTTTTTACTTTTCACTCTGCATCTCTATATTAAAAATACCAAAATATTATTTATCATCTCTACCAGATCCCACCCTCGTAAGTGACCGTGAAGGGATTCACAACCCCTAATCGCGTTGGTTGCGAGTAGCTATCGTTTTGTGTAGGTACGAGGGACTCGTGCGTGATCTCCTACTGGATTGATACCTTGGTTCTCAAAAACTGAGGGAAATACTTACGCTACTTTACTGGATCATCCTCTCCTCTTCGGGGAAATCCAACGCAGTGCTCAAGAGGTAGCAATGGGATGTTCTATTGATTCTCTTGATGTACATTTTGGCACTCAACTCGCGGATTCCCGAGGTGACAGTGGGGTAATCTATGCATAGGGGATGATGCACGTTTTCGTCCTATGTTCTCCGATAGAAACTTTGGAGTGATTCTATTTTGCACATTGAGGGATTGTTATGTGATCCAAATATGTTATCATTGTTGAGAGACTTTTCACTAGTGAAAGTATGAACCCTAGGCCTTGTTTTCAAGCATCGCAATACCATTTTTGCTCACTTTTGTTACTAGTTACCTTGCTGTTTTATATTTTCAGATTACAAAAAACCTATATCTACCATCCATATTACACTTGTATCACCATCTCTTCAACGAACTAGTGCACCTATACAATTTACCATTGTATTGGGTGTGTTGGGGACACAAGAGACTCTTTGTTATTTGGTTGTAGGGTTGTTTGAGAGAGGCCATCTTCACCCTACGCCTCCCACGGATTGATAAACCTTAGGTCATCCACTTGAGGGAAAATTGCTATTGTCCTACATAACTCTGCGCTTGGAGGCCCAACACGAGTCTACAAGAAGAAGTTTGCATAGTAGACATCACATGCCCTGTAAAGCAAGTTAGACATCTTCTACTTTTTTTGCAAGTTTTACGTGGCTGCTACGGGCAACAAGAAAGAACCATTCTTATCTATGCAAAACCACAACAATGATTATCAAGTTTGTTGTTTTAAACTTCTGCAAGGACCGGCCATAGTCAAATTCAATTCAACTAAAGTAGGAGAAACAGATGCCCGCCAGCCACCTTTATGCAAATCAAGTTGCATGTCAGTCGGTGGAGCCAGTCTCATGTGTGTGGACATGTAAGGTTGGTCTAGGCCGCTTCATCCCACAATGCCACCGAATCAAAATAAGACAATGGTGGTAAGAAGTATGAACATCACCGCCCACAACTCCTTTGTGTTCTACTTGTGCATATCATCTACGCATAGACCTCGCTCTGATACCACTGTTGGGGAACGTTGCATGGAAAACAAAAATATTTCTACGCACACGCAAGATCTATCCAAGGAGATGCATAGCTATGAGAGAGGGAGGGCATCTACATACCCTTGTAGATCGCTAAGCGGAAGCGTTTATCAACGCGGTTGATGTAGTTATACACCTTCATGATCTGTCCCGATCAAGTACCGAACGTACGGCACCTCCGCGTCCAGCACACATTCAGCTCGATAACGTCCTCACCTACTCGATCTAGCAAGAGAGGCGAAGTAGTAGACAAGTTTCGCCAGCATGACGGCGTGGTGACAGAGGTGTTGAAACTATCCACAGGGCTTCGCCAAGCACAACAAATATGGACGGAGGAGGAACTAGAACTAGAGGGAGACGGGGTGTCGCACATGCCTTGGGGACCGTGGTGTGTTGCCCCTCTCCCTCCTCTCCTATATATAGGTGGAGGGGGAGAGGACGCAGCCCTAGGGGGCGCCCCAAGTGGCCGGTGGCTGCCCTAGGAACCTGCCTACCCCCCTTCCATATCTGGACATGGGGGGAAGGAAAGGGGGGTTGGATGCCTTAGGGTGCCTCCCCCTTCCTTCCCTCCTTCCTTGGTGCGTGGGCAGGGGTTGTAGGGCGCGCCAGCCCCCTTTGTGGGCTAGTGTGCTCCCCCTTTGGCCCATAAGGCCCACCACTTACCAGTGGCCTTCCGGAACCCCTTCCGGCACTGCGATAATTACCTGGTACTTCCCGAAACCTTTACGGTGACAAAAGACTATCATCCTATATATCATTCTTTACCTCCGAACCATTCTGGAGCTCCTCTTCATGTCCGTGATCTCATCTGGGACTCCCAACAACATTCGGTCACCAATTCACATAACTCATATAATACTATATCGTCAACGAACGTTAAGCGTGCGAACCCTACGGGTTCGAGAATGATGTAGACATGACCGTGTCGGATATCGGGTTCCAGCAAAACCCTTAAGGTCCGAACTCTGGGCTGTGCACGAAGATCTTCTCCTTACGGATCCATGCCCCAAAGCCTCGTCGTGAATCTAAGCTACACGATGAACAACACGAGGGACACGAGGTTTATACTAGTTCGGGCTACCGTTGTGGTGTAATACCCTACTCTAGTGTGTGGTGTGGTGGATTGCCTCTAGGGCTGATGATGAACAACAGAGAGGAAGAATAGCTTTGCGAGGGGTGTTCTTGAGCTGGTGCAGTGTCTTACTTGGGATGGATTCGACCAGATCTAGATGAGATGCCTCGCTATTGTGTGGCTGTCTCTATATATAGAGGCCCTAGTCCTCTTCCCAAATATTGAGCGGGCAGGGAGCCAACAACGACCATTTTGAAGGGGAATAACTAGTACAAGTTATCCTGACTAAAGTTGGTCTTCGACTGCCAAAGGCACTGGCGATGACGCCGTCTTGGGCTCCACAGTGACCTCCCTCCTGCCGCACTGCTGGTCTTGGTCTTGTTGCACCGATATGGTAACCTTTGCTTGATGCCTCGGCACTCCGTGCCTGTGCCTGCCCCCCTTGCACCAAAGAGGAAACGAGGACACTGCACAGGCTGGCGCCCGCCTGGTCTCAATCGTCATGGCTTGCATCACGAGCACCTCGCGAGGTACTCCTTGCCTTGATATCTCCGCCTCCTCGCGAGCCTGCCTGGTGAGGCCGCCCCTGAGGAAGCCTTGCGTCGTCCGCCCCGCGAGGTTTGGCCCCTCGCGAGGGTCTTGAGCTTGGGTTGATGAAGACGGGCCGTGCTAGGCCACCCCTTGAGCCATGCCACAGGCCGCAGGCAGGCAAGTCTGGGGACCCCAGTTCCCAGAACACCGACAGTAGCCCCCGGGCCCAAGGCGCGCTCGGACTTGGCTTAGCAGCGAAGCGAAAGGGCAAGTGCGGAGCGCCGCGGGCCCCAACAGCCTGCGGCCTTAGTCGCCGTGTGGCGGTTGATTGGACGTGGGCGTCTCCGCTTCCCCATGCTGCCTCGGCAACTGCCCGATTTGACGAGGCCCTACTGCATGCAAAAAGAGTCATGATTACTTGCGATCGTGGAGGCTGACGGTTGGCCTCCTCCGAATGATAAGTACGGAGAGGCGCGAGCCCCCGTTGTCCATCTCTTCTCGATCCACTCGCTTCTTCTTCATTGCTCCTTCTCCGCCTTGCCGCCAATGGCACCAATCCGCTGGTTCTCGGCCGAGGAGAAAGGAAAGGCCCCCCGGGAGGGGCCCGACCCGCTCCCGCCGAAGAAATGGCCGGTCCCCGGCCGCCGTGACGAGGTTGCTCGGCCAGAGATGTCGAGGCCTTGGTACGAGCGGCCACCTCCTGGGTTTCTGCTTCATCTGTAAGCCCGGGCTAAGGGCCCTGGAGAAGAAGGCGCCAAGTGGTGCCATCAGCGACGCCGACGAGCCATGGCGGTGCATGTCGTTGCTCCTGGAGTCCATGCCGTGGACTCCTCTCGCGAGCTTGTTCTCCACGCCACCATGCCTCCAAGCTCCTGGATCCGCTTTCCTCCCTTCTTCGCCTTCGAGATGCCGCCGAGGGGGCCTCTCGAGCTTTGGCTGCAGCACGCCGACTGCGGTACCCCGGTGACCGGAGTGGAGGTTGAGGTCGTCGCTCCGGGCAAGGTCTACATGACCCGGGATCTAGGGCGAGATCGCCCGGGTCTGCCGAACAGGGGTGCCCTCATGATTCATTTCAAATTCGATGGCGCCTCCCTGATGCTCTTTAAGGTCTTCGATGCAGAAGGCCGCCGGCTGGAGTGCTGCCCTAGAGGAGGCAGCCAGGGTGTCGATGTGGCAAGGGCTAGGCCTACCACCCGCTTCCCCAGCGTCTCCTCTGGCAGCAGTGGAGACGCTTGGGAGTCCAGCGACTCTCCCGAGCTCCTCGCGACTACGGAGACGAGCGATGACAGCTACGTGCCCTCGAGCTCACGCCGCGCTCGGAGCAGAGCGGCTGCATCAGGACGCCGGCGCGGCTGATCTGGATGGGGTTGGCCCCGGCCTCCCATGGCCCACTGTTGATGACCGTGTCGGCCATGAGGGCGCGTGTAGTTAGGGATCATTAGGATTCGCACCTCTTGTTCCCTGCGAGGAATCGAGAGAGTACCCCGTGGGGGCATGTAAAGCGTCCGCAATGTCTTTTGTTGATATTATCCTTGTTATGAAGTGGTGCAAATGCTTGTCCTGTTCCGGCTAGGTTCCCCCTTTCTAACCTTGCGACGACTTGGTGCTCTATGCTGACACGTCCCAGTCCCTAGGCAGGCTTCAGCCGTCGCTGGTATGCCAGGTCGCGATGCCGTGGTCAAGGCCAGGAGGTGAGCGGCTCGAGGTCCAGTAAGAGCCCATGAGGCGCGATGCTCGGGAGGTCCCCTTTAGCGCTCAAGCAGTCGCCGGTAGGCGAGAAAGGAAAGCAACGTCGCCGTCATAGGGCCACATCAAGTGGGGGTTTCATGTCGCGTCGATTAGCTATTTCAGGGGGCGAGACTTATCTTGTAAACAGGGGGTAGATCCTTCGCGAGGCGCCGGGCTTGCATGTCTGCAGCTAAGACGCAGCTGGGTTAGGCCTTCGTGAGCTTCTCCTCCCTTCTCTGCACTCTCCTTCATGCTCTACGTCCTCAGGTCCCGGCCCTCGAGCGAGGTCAGCCGCCGCTGGTATGCCAGGTTACGATGCCGTGGACAAGGCCAGGGGTGAGGGCTGAAGAGCCAGTAAGAGCTCCTGAGTCGCGATGCTCAGGAGCCCCCCTTTTAACACGCAAGTGGATCGTACGAGTAGGGGAGAGAGAGAGAGCTCGCGATGCCCCCCCACATTATTCCTCAGGTGGTCCCTGCAAGCCAACACGAGAGAAGCAAGGGTTGCCATTACGATTGCTGGCCAACCATTGGTTGCTCCGAGAGAGGTGAGGGCACTGAGGGCCTGGTGAGGTGACGCTTGCGGCGCTGCCGCGGGCCAGAGCTCGACCACTCAGATTTGTCGATGTTGTAGGGACGGACCCATGCACAAGCGTCGTGCCAGAGCGAGCGGCTCCAAAGGTAGGTGTCAATCGAGCGGGCGATTATCACAAGCGGGTTAAGCATGAAGGGCAAATTGGCTTAGATAACTGCAGGAAGGATACATGCCACTGGGTCAGGCCCGAGCGGCTTGGGGACGATGCAGCCCGAGGGGCGCCCCCAGCAAGGTAAACTAAAGAAATAAGCAAAAGGGATACATGCCACAGGGGCAAACCCACGCGACCTGGGAATAATTCAGCCCTGACGGCGCTCCCAGCTGAAATGAACTCGAAAGATGTCACCTGATACCATTGTAGAGCGAGTGTTGAAATAGCTAACGATGCACGGTGAAGAGGCCGATCCTCATGAGCCACCACAGCCCTGAGCCTCGAGAGGCTCTGGGGGTCTGGGCGGACCGCGTGGTGCTTGGCCTCCTGAGCTGCCAGAATGCTCCGCAGAAGATGCTGGTGAGCAGCAGTCGCGTTCGGCAGACCGAAGGGCATGCAAACATAGTTGTGCGGTGGACCATCCCAGCGTCCCACGTGCGAAGGCCAGAGGCACTCTTGAGACGCGACTCGGCTGAGCCCTGGGTAGTCAATGCAGACGCGCAGCCCACCATCCTCGCCTGGATGGGGAGCTATGCCAGGTAGACGGCGATCGCGCGCATGACTCGCGATTCTTGAAGCTCCTGAGTGGCCTTGGTGATGAACTCCTGAGGGTTGGGCCTTCCTTGCCCCATGCCTTCCTGAGGGAAACATGCCGCATAGCACGCCTCCAAGTGGTGCCCAAGCGCCTCCCTCGTGATCCCGGCAAAGTCTGAGGCCCTCCAGGAGAGAGCCCCCGAGCCTTGCCCGAGGAGGGCGTCGGGCGCGCCTTCCTACGCAATGGAAGGAGGCGCCCCTTGCACGGGCGCAGATCCTGACGCGGCGCCTTCGGAGATGCCTACCTCTCGAGGCCTTGAGCTGGGTGATGTCTTGTTCTTCTTGGGAACTGCCTCAGGAAGGTTCCCGCTCTTGCTATCTAGGTCCTCGACTGATGCAGCTTGGAAGGCGCGATCGAGGGAGCACCCCGCATCCTTCTCTTCGCAGGAGACTGTGATGATTCCGCCGCTTCCCGGCATCTTGAGGACATTGTAACCATGGTGAGTCACCGCCATGAACTTGGCCAGGGCTGGATACCCAAGGATGGCATTGTATGGCAGGCGAATGTGGGCAACATCGAAGTCGATGAGCTCGGTACGGTAGTTCTTGCGCTGTCCGAAGGTGACAGGGAGGCGAACCAGCCCTATCAGAGTGGTGGAGCCATCAGTGACTCCCGAGAAAGGCTTGGTTGGCTGAAGTTGATCATAAGGCACTTGGAGATTGTTGAACGTCTCGACAGATAGAATGTTGAGTCCTACGCCGCCGTTGATGAGGGTCCTGGTAACTTGCACATTGCTGATGACTAGGGAACAAAGCCTTGGGAGGACGCCAGCTGTAGCCGCACACTTGAGCTGATCCGCCGAGCTGAACATGATGGCGCACGTGGACCACCTGAGAGGGTGCGTGGCCTCGAGCTTGGGGAGGACTGCGTTCACCTCGCGAGCAAACTGCTTGAAGATGCGCTGAGAGGCTGTGGCCTGGGCGCCGCCCAAGATGCAAGCGATAGCACGCGGCTCCTGGAAGCCCCCATCCCCTCGTCTTGGTGGTGGTCGTCATTTCTTCTTGGCAGTGGTGGCAGAGGAGGAAGGCCTGCATTGCCCTGAGGGCGGTCCTCACGAGGCTGATCCCTCCAAGCCCCCTCGCAAGGTTGGTCCTGCCAGCGATCCTTGCGAGGGTGGTCACGCCACTCCTGGCGAGGGCCTCGGTCGTCCCATCATCCTCCACCTCTTCCTCCTCCTCGACCGTAGCCCCGGTCGTTGCGCTCGGGGCATCGACCAATGCGTCCTTCTCGAATGGCTCTGAGTTCTTGGCATTCGTTGGTGTTGTGGGTGTATAAGTTTTGGTAGGCACAAAATCGGTTGCCCTTGGATGACTCCGGCTGGTCCCTGCCGCGCTTCGTGTCTGGTTCTACTGCGAGCACAGCTGCTCCTTTGCGCTTCACGTCCTTGGCCTTAGCTTTCTTCTCTTCTGGGTCTGCAGCTGGAATCTCGAGGAGGGAGAGGCGCCCCTCCTCAGGTCTTGCACAGATCCTCATGGATAGCCAACTCCTCCTTCATCTTGACGTCGCGAACACCATCAGAGAATGCTGAGATGATGGCCTCCTCAGTCACCTTGGGAATCTTGAGGCGAGTGTTGTTGAAGCGTTGGATGTACTTCTGCAAGGTCTCCCCAGGTTGCTGCTTGATGCAGCGCAGGTCACCCACGACTGGAGGACGGTCGTGAGTGCCCTGGAAGTTGGCGATGAAGAGGGTGCGCATCTCGTCCCAAGAGGAGATCGAGCCGGGAGGCAGGTTCAAGAGCCAGGTGTGGGCACCATCCTTGAGAGTCATGGGAAACCAGTTCGCCATGACCTTTTCGTCTCCATTGGCCGCCTCGATGCCTAGCTCGTAGAGCTGCAGGAACTCCGTAGGGTCGGCACTGTCGTTGTAGCGAGGAGGCAGATATGGCTTGAACTTGCCCGGCCAGGCGACACTGCGCAGCTCGGGGTGAAGGCGTGGCAGCCTGCAGTGGCCATCGGAGCCCTTTGCAGACGTGGGGCTTGCTCTTGGAGATTCCCGCGCGCCGCCACAAGGGGCAGCGCAGGGTCTTGACATGCTGGCGCAGGGATGCAATCTTGACGGGCTGGAGCAAGGAGCACACGAGCGCCTTCTTGATGCCGAGGGATTTCTTGGCAGCTCCTTTCTTGTCGCGCGGGCACTGGACGCGGTGGGTCTCGTCCAGGGGCCGCGCACCTTGGAGCCAGGGCAACTTCTTGGGGAGGAGGTGGCGGAGGCACCTCCTGAGCTGCATCACTCACGCAGGATGGAGGGCGAGGCAGTGAGAGGGACGGTGCAGGAGAGCCCCCTGCGGCGCTGACGAGCTCGGTGATGCGAGCGAGCCACTCTTCATAGAGGTCGTCGATGGGGCGGTAGTGCAGGAGCTCACGTGCCAGGAGCAACGCGGCCTATGCGTCTGTGGGGGCGCGACGAGCGTGAGACGACGAACCAGCTGGGGTCAGCGATGGAGTGGCGGTGCGGCCTTCCCGCTGCACCGAGGGGTGCAGCGAAGATGCTTGCTGCTCGTTCCCTGCCCGGTCGGTGGCGGCGTTAGTGGCAGGCGACGGAGAACAACGAGGAGGCCCGCCGATGGGAGCCTTCTGGGCGACACGGGCAGGGAGAGCAGCTCGGCGCTTGGCGCAAGCTCGGCGAGCGTCTACCATGGATGCGATGAAGCGATGGGACGCAGATCAGCGGAAGGAGGATTTCGGTGCACCCCTACGTGGCGTGCCAAATGTCGGATATCAGGTTCCGGCAAAACCCTTAAGGTTCGAACGCTGGGGTGCGCATGAAGATCTTCTCCCTACGGATCCACGCCCCGAAGCCTCGTCCCGAATCTAAGCTACACGATGAACAACACGAGGGACACGAGGTTTATACTAGTTCGGGCCACCGTTGTGGTGTAATATCCTACTCTAGTGTGTGGTGTGGTGGATTGCCTCTGGGGCTGATGATGAACAGTACAGAGGAAGAACAGCCTCGCGAAGGGTGTTATTGAGCTGGTGCGGTGTTCTACTTGGGATGGATTCGACCAGATCTAGATGAGATGCCTCGCTATTGTGCGGCTGTCTCTATATATAGAGGCCCTGGTCCTCTTCCCAAATATTGAGCGGGAAGGGAGCCAACAATGGTCATTTTGAAGGGGAACAACTAGTACAAGTTATCCTGACTAAAGTTGGTCTTCGACTACCGAAGGCACTGGCGATGACGCTGTGTTGGGCTCCACAGTGACCTCCGTCCTACCGCACTGCTGGTTTTGGTCTCGTTGCACCGATATGGTAACCTTTACTTGATGCCTCGATACTCCGCGCATGTGCCTGCCCCCTTGCACCAAATAGGAAACAAGGAAACTGCATAGGCTGGCGCCCACCTAGTCTCGATCTTCATGGCTTGCGTCACCAGCACCTCGTGAGGTACTCCTTGCCTTGATCTCTCCGCCTCCTCACGAGCCTGCCTGGTGAGGCCGCCCCTGAGGAAGCCTTGCGTCGTCCGCCCCGCGAGGCTTAGCCCCTCAAGAGGGTCTTGAGCTTGGGTTGATGAAGACGGGCCATGCTGGGCCACCCCTTGAGCCATGCCGCAGGCCGCAGGCAGGCAAGTCTGGGGACCCCCATTCCCAGAACGCCGACAGCCGAGACGCTTCTCCGTTCAATAACCAATAGTGGGACCTAGATGCCCATATTGGTTCCTACATATACTACGAAGATATTTATCGGTCGAACCTTTATGATAACATACGTAGTTCCCTTTGTCTGTCGGTATGTTACTTGCTCGAGATTCGATCGTCGATATCTCCATACCTAGTTCAATCTCATTATCGGCAAGTCTCTTTATTCGTTCTGTAATACATCATCTCGTAACTAACTCCTTAGTCACATTGATTGCAAGCTTCTTGTGATGATGTATACCGAGAGGCCCAGAGATACCTCTCCGATACATGGAGTGACAAATCCCAATCTCGATTCACGCCAAGTCAACAACACCTTTGGAGATACCTGTAGAGCATCCTTATGATCACCCAGTTATGTTGTGACATTAATAGCAGACAAAGTATTCCTCCGGTATCCGGGAGTTGCATGATCTCATGGTTGAAGGAATATGTATTTGACATTAAGAAAGCAATAGCAATAAACTAAACGATCATATGCTAAGCTAACGGATGGGTCTTGTCCATCACATCATTCTCCTAATGATGTAATCCAGTTATCAAATGACAACTCATGTCTATGGTTAGGAAACCATAACCATCTTTGATCAACGAGCTAGTCTAGTAGACTCACTAGGGACACGATATTTGTTTATGCATCCACACATGTATTTAAGTTTCCGGTCAATACAATTCTAGAATGAATAATAAAACTTTATCATAATTAAGGAAATATAATAATAACCATTTTATTATTGCCTCTAGGGCATATTTCCATCAGTGGAATTAGGTGATCCGGAGCCCCGTGGGGCCCACAAGGTAATAGGGCACGCCTACCCCCCTGGGCATGCCCTGTTGAGTTGTCGTCTCCTAGGTTGTCGTCTGGTCTCCTCCCGAAGCTTCTAGGGTCTCTCTTGTCTAGAAAAAAAATCATCGAAAATGTTTCGTAGTGTCCGGACTCCATTTGGTACTGATTTCCGGGAAAACCAAAAACAGGCAAAAACAACAACTGACACTAGGCATTGGGTTAATAGGTCAGTCCCAGAAAATGATAGAAAATAGCATATAACTGGATATAAAACATCCAAGATTGATAATATAATAACATGGAACAATAAAAAATTATAGATACGTTGGAGACGTGTCATGGGGTGAAGTACCAAGGTACAACACTTGCCTAGTCCGTGCATTGGCCGACGGTGATGGTGTCCGCGGACGTCATGTTCCTCCTTGCAGGCTCCATCATGGTGCTCCCACTCCTTCTGTCTAGGTCCGGGTGAAAACTTGATCTTCGGATCGAACGATTGCGACATCCCATGGTCATGTCCTTCTTAGAGGCACCGTCTTGGATTCCTTGGTCCAGCGTGGTCCGTCACACTTCTGCCTGGACTATCGCTCATCTTGGTGGTGGTCTCCGTCGACTCTAAGCAGTTTTTTTCTACACATCTTGTAGGTGCTTGGTAGTCATTGTAGTGGTGTGCCGGTGCCTGGCATCCTTGTATCTCGCCTTGCCTATGTGTGTGGGTGTGTTTGCATCGGTTTCTTGGATGTAATTGATGGTTGCTT
>NC_041393.1:438149344-438265057 GCF_002162155.2 Triticum dicoccoides | reverse complement strand
TGGCATTGATTACATAGGTAAAAGCATACAGAAGGGCATTAATTGGATGCTATTACAAGCAGTAACATGCTTAGCAAAAAAATGATGATGTGGCCCTAAATTGGTCAACAATTCTTTCACCTTGAGACTGGTGTTTTGAAATTTGAATACATGATGGATATATTCTTTGAAACGAGGTAAAAGACACTCTTTTATCAAGTAAGAAGAAATTGAGAATGATCTACCTAATTACAAGAAAATTGGCAAAGTGAGCTACAACACCCCTAAGGAATAGAGTGAATTACAAAAAAACACATTTGAAGTTTTGGACCAATTTTCCACCAAATTTCTTGCGCGCTCCTAAAATTCCACCACTATACTTGTTAATTTTCTCAACAAAAGAAAAATGACCAATTTGAGCGAGTTAACTGCGATTTCTGATAGGCCTAGCCCACCAATTAGTGCCACATCGTAGTAGTGAGACGGCGAGGGTGTTGACAGCCGTTAGCTGGCGCCGTAGTACAAAATAGAGGGCTCAAGCGGCATCCAATCCATTCGCTCACTCCACTCGCCCACACTACTCTGCTCTCTCCCCTCGCTCTCACCGCCGAGCTCATCATCACGAAGGAGGTTGTCGGATTACGGGTTGCGCAAACCCTTGAGAGGTTCAAACTCTGGGGTGCATGCGGAGATCTCAACCTACCCAGCCTGCCTACTCGTGATCCTCCTAATCCTAGAGCGACAAGCTCAAAGAGACAAAGAGACACAACAGTTTATCCTGTGAAAAGCCCCTGATCGTGATGCTGCGGTGGGCTCATCGATGACCTCTGTCCTGCCGTCCTGGTGGTCTTGGTCTCGCTGTACCAGAATGGAAACCTTTGGCTGATTCCTCGTGACCCCGTGCCTGTGGCTTGCCTCCTTTGCACCGAAGAGGAAACCTGCGCTCTGCACCCGCCTGGCGCCCGCCTGGCCTTGGTCGTCATGGCTCACATCAGCTGAGCCTCGTGAGGTAAATCTTGCATAGAACTCTCCGCCCCTCGTGAGCCATCCTGAGGAGGCCGATCCCCTCGGGGGTCTTGGCGTCATCCGCCTCACGAGGCTTGGCCCCTCGCGAGGGTCTTGAGTTGTTGATGGTGAAGCTGGGTCGTACCAGACCGTCCATGGAGCCACGTGGTGGGCCATAGGCAGGCAGGGCTGGATACCCCCATATCCAGGACGCTGACAGTAGCCCCCGGGCCCAAGGCACGCTCGGACTTGGCTTCCCGGGGAAGCCAAAGGGCAAGTGCGGAGCTGAAAGCACAAGTGCTCCCTGGGTGATTTTGGTAATTAATGTCAACATATCTCTTGTTGGACTAACACTTTTACCTAGTATATTTCAGATAAGTTCAACAATGAAATGGCATGGACTAGAGGATGTGGAACCCCTTCAAGATGCTAAGGACAAAGGATT
The DNA here is from genome assembly GCF_002162155.2 of Triticum dicoccoides. Taxonomy (NCBI): domain Eukaryota; kingdom Viridiplantae; phylum Streptophyta; class Magnoliopsida; order Poales; family Poaceae; genus Triticum; species Triticum dicoccoides. The sequence goes on along the minus strand of NC_041393.1, from coordinate 438,263,628 downwards.
GGCTCAAGCTCCAAGCTCAAGACTCTACATTTTTCTATTTTAGTGATCCAAGATCACATTGAGTCTATAGGAAAAGCCAATACTATCAAGAGGGGATGAGGTGTTGCTTAATGGCTTGCTTGCTCAAAGTGCTTAGTGATATGCTCCAAAGCCCTCAACTACCTTCTCACATCCACATATGACCCAAACCAAAAGTCAAACTCGGCCCCGCCTATTCTTTCTATCCGGCGCCACTGAGTTCAGATGTCATAACCACTGCCACAAACCCTAGGCAAATCGGTCTCACCGAGATGGGATTGTAATCTCTCTGTGTATGTCCATTACCAAAATCGGTCCCACCGAGTTTGTGTAATCGGTCCTACCAAGATTGCAATGCAAACTCTCTGTTTCCCTTTCGTAACGTTTCGGTCTTACCGAGATGAGCGAATCGGTCCCACCGAGTTTGCCTGACCAACTCTCTGGTTAGCCTATTACCAAAATCGGTCCCACCGAGTTTGAATAATCGGTCTCACCGAGATTACGTTATGCTCTAACCCTAATCATATCGGTCCTACCGAGTTGCATGTCGGTCCCACCGAAAATCCTAACGGTCACATTATTTGCTAGATCGGTCCGGCCGAGTTTGATGATTCGGATTTTGTGTGGAAGCTCTATATACCCCTCCACCCACTCTTCATTCATGGAGAGAGCCATCAGAACATACCTACACTTCCAACCTACATTTTCTGAGAGAGAGCCACCTACACTTGTGTTGAGACCAAGATATTCCATTCCTACCATATGAATCTTGATCTCTAGCCTTCCCCAAGTTGCTTTCCACTCAAATCATCTTTCCACCAAATCCAAATCCTGTGAGATAGAGTTGAGTGTTGGGGAGACTATCATTTGAAGCACAAGAGAAAGGAGTTCATCATCAACACACCATTTGTTACTTCTAGGAGAGTGGTGTCTCCTAGATTGGCTAGGTGTCACTTGGGAGCCTCCGACAATATTGTGGAGTTGAACCAAGGAGTTTGTAAGGGCAAGGAGATCGCCTACTTCATGAAGATCTACCCTAGTGAGGCAAGTCCTTCGTGGGCGACGGCCATGGTAGGATAGACAAGGTTGCTTCTTCCTGGACCCTTCGTGGGTGGAGCCCTCCGTGGACTCACACAGTCGTTACCCTTTGTGGGTTGAAGTCTCCATCAACGTGGATGTACGATAGCACCACCTATCGGAACCACGGCTCAAAAAATCTCCATGTCTCCAAATTGCATTTGCACACTCCAATCCCATCCCTTTACATTCTTTCAAGTTGCATGCTTTACTTTCCGCTACTCATATACTCTTTGCATTCTTGCTTGATATGTATTGTGATTGTTAAACTTGTGCCAAAACTCCACTTCAACTTAAAGAAATTAAAAACTGCACCTTTTCTCACTTAGTGTCTAATCACCCCCCCTCTAGACACCTCTTCTCGATCCTTTCAGGAGCATCGCAGGCACTAACCGCCTGCGGCCTTGCTGACGCGTGGCGATTGATGAGACGTGGGCGACTCCACTTCCCCACACTGCATCGGCAACTGTATCCATCTGACAAAAGGGCTGCCATTCGCCGCCAGGCTTTCATTGCCTCTCCTTTGTCTTACTCCAGATCCCCTTCTCCTAGCAGCGGAAGAACTCCAGATTTTCCGATTTTCCCCTCCAATCCTTTGCTCAATGGCCGCTAAGAAGACCACGGCCTCAGCTTCGGCTGCCGGCTCCGCCTGGTACGAGCCGATGCTGCTTGCGCCCTCCGTGGCCGGGGAGAAGCTCAAGACCGCGCTCCTCCTGACGGCGAGCAAGGACAACGAGTGGAAGGGGACGATGCTCTGGGTCGCCACCGCCGCGCCGGAGCCCGCTGACAGCACTTTCTTCCCTTTCTTCCTACACATCATCTACTCGGGTTGGTGCCCCCATTCTCCCGCTTCTTCTATGCCGTTCTTCATCACTATGGCCTCCACGCGCTGCACATTCATGCCAACTCCATCCTCCTCCTGTCCATTTTCACCTTCTACTGTGAGGCGTTCGTGGGGGTGATGCCCTCTGTCGCCATGCTCTGCCACTTTTGTCTTCGCATGACTGGCGACCATCCGGTTGGGTGCATCAGCTTCGTTGCGGCGCGGGGCGGTAACGCGATCTCCCGCGCCGGGAAAAAGGTGGAGGATGCCCTGAAGAGGTGGGTTCTGATGGATGCCAAGTGCTCCTAGAGCTCGTTGGAGCTGCCGACCAAACTCCCCATCTCCAAGAAGGGATGGTATTCTGAGAAGATCACTGACCCCTCCCTGAAGCAGTTGGTCAAGAAGATGGAGGAGGACCTGAAGAGCGAGAAGCTGACGGGGGCCATGTTCATCAAGGAGTTCTTGACGCAGTGCATAGCACCGCACCAAGATTGTTCCCGCCCCTTGTGGAAGCTTGGGGGCGTCGACGACAAGATCCGCCTGTGCCAGGACGCCCTTTATGAGGAGGAGCTGAGCAAGGTGTTGCTTTACTTGATGGGGATGGATCCGAGCAACCCTCCAGAGGATTGGCTCCCGTTGTATTGTCGAGTCGATGGGGAGGAGGTCGACGCTACCATGTCGGTCTTTGACGAGTTCGGGATCGTGCGGGCAGAGCCTCTCCCACCGCCTACCGCCTTGGTGCACCTGTTCTCCGGCGACCAATCCTCCGAGGCCACCGAGGACGAGGTTGTGGAGGAATCCTCTGCCCCGCGGCAGAGGGAGATCCTCCGCGACTTCCCTGACGACGATGATGATGATGAGCCTCTTGTGGTGGAGGTGCCTCGCCCTTCCGGAGTCACCACAAGATCCAGGGTGTCCTCTTTGAAGCAACCCAAGCGAATGACCACGAAGAAGGGCAGGACCGCGCTAATTCCTCCGGGCAGCGTTCCGCCTTCGCCGACGGTGTCCCAAGTGGCGCCAACCACGAGTTCTCCTGCTCCCAAGAGTTTAGCACTAGCTGTCCTGCCTCAGAGCCCGCTGCTGAGCCTAAAGAGGAGCTATGTCTTCGTCGGCCAGTAAGTCTTTTCCTTAGCCTCGCTTGTTGATTCTTGAAGCAATGCTTAGTGTCTTCGTCTGTCATTAGGCATCATCCGTTGAAGAAGCAGAAAGAGGGCACAGAGGTCGCCGTTGTTGAAGGCGCCGGAGTGGCCGCTACGGCCCAGGTGAAGGAGAGTGTCGCCACCCGTGCAGCTCTGGAGGTGGTGCCGTCTCCCCAGGGCGTGGAAGCCCGTCCTCAGGAGGCGCCAGCGCCCTTTGCGAGGCTGACCCCACCGGCGCCCATCCTTGCCGCGGCCGCCGAGGTTGACCAACCTCCGGAGCCCCCGGTCATTCCTGAGGCTGAGGTTTCTTCTGTCATGGAGCCGAGGGCGTCTTCTCCCCTGCCCAGCGTGTGGCCGAGCCGCGGCGCTCCTCCCACCTCCAGGGCCCTGGAGGAGGCAAAGGCAGCGCTGGATCTCCTCCAGGGTGAACTTCGGGGCCCGGATCGTTGCTCGGCGTAGGGAGGCCTGGGGCTGATTTCTGGTTGGCTCCAAGCCGACGCGTCTGTCCGCGCGGCCTGGGGCTCTGCGGAGGAAGCCCAGAAGGTGCTCGGGGTGGTTGCCACCATGTGCGACTTGGCACGGAAGGAGGCCACGGAAGCTAAGGATTGGTGTCGCGTGGTGGAGGCTAAACTGAAGGCTCTTCAGGATCAGCAGGCTACCCAGGCCAGCCAGCTCCAGGATCATGAGGAGAAGCTGAAGGCCCACGAGGATGCTGTCGCCCATCGAGACGCGAGGTGAATAAGGCAGCCTTGGAGCAGGCTGCGGAGTGCGACTACCTGACGAAGCTGAAGAAGGAGGCGGAGGCGGCCCAGGCGGCCTTTGCCTGGGCCAAGGAGGTGGCCGCCATGGAGCGCAGCACCCTTACCTCTCTTGAGGCAAGGTTCCACAAGGCTCAGCGATTGCTCTTTGGGGACGATCCCTTGAAGAAGGCGACGGTGATGATCCCAAGGGAGAGCCCTGCTGCTTTTCTCCCTGAAGTCTTGGCGGTGCTCGAAGATGCTGTCGATGAGTTTGATTCTTTGGTAGAAAGTGAGGCGCGCTCGCTTTCTTCCTCAGCCCTTATGTGCATCTTCAGTCATCTCTATCTCCAGGACGCCGACTTCAACTTCTTCTCCTTCCTTGCTCTGGTGGACTCCGATTCCTAGGATGGTGCCGCTGCCGCCGTGAAGAGCTCCGTGGACGCCATGTTGAGTATGTTTATGGTCATCGGTCCTTCAACCGAGGCCGAGGGGAAAGATGACGCGCCTGGCAACGAGGCTCCGCTGGCGGGTGACGGTGGCGCCCAGGTCTGAATAGGTGGCCCAGCGACGTATCTCTTTCCTACTTGTCCTGCATCATGTAGCATGCCTCGGGGAGGCGTTTTAAAACTGCTTGCCTGGAACAATATGTTTTGTAATAATTAAATTCTGTTCCCTCGACTTTTCCATTCGCTTTGTTGTTCTACGTCAGCAGAGCCTGGCCCCGCGCATACCTTAGCCGCCGTTGGCTCGTTTGGATCTCCAGGATGAGCCCAAGGGGTGAGAGGCTACGTGACCAGTTAGGCTCCTGAGACGCGATGCTCAGGAGTCCTCCTTGACGTGCGAACAACTTAGGAAAAGGCACGGAAGCAAGCCTTGATGTTCTGCGTCGGCAGGGCCTGGCCCCGCACATGCCTCAGCCGCCGTTGGTTCGTCCGGATCACCGGGATGAGACCTAGGGGTGAGGGGCTACATGACCAGTTAGGCCCCTAAGACGCGATTCTCAGGAGTCCCCCTTGATGTACGAACTGACCATCATACCTTCTCCTCGCCAAGCTCTTGCTTGGGAGGGGTGCACGAAGACCAGTCCCGTGAGGCCTGGCGAGGTGGGGTACATCAGGCATGACCTGAGTGTAGCCCCCGTGCCCAGCCCCCTCGCGCTACCCTCCCGAGGGAGAGCAGCGCGGTGAGGCTGGTCACTGAGCCCGAAGGCTCCCCGAGGTTAATGCGGCTGTGAGGCCAACCCTAGTTGTTTATCACCAGCGCAGAGCATAGCACTTCCGCTCTTGCATGGGCATAGCCGCTCCTCGGCAGTGTCGACGGCTAGTGCGGAGCATGGTGCTTCCACTGGTGTGTGGGAGGGGGCTCCCTCTGAGGAGAGCCCCCGGGGCGTGTATAGCCCCGCCCTGACACATGGCTTGCATGGCAGGGCTAGAGGAGGTGTGTATGGGCACCCGTGAGCCACTGCGGGACTCACGAGGCCCTACCTCAAGGCGGGTTGCGCCTGGTCTTGATTGGGGGTGCTTGTGTTAATCCTGCGAGATGGTTAGGCAGCCTGCGCTGAATGAGTCTCCTGAGGTTATTGCATGAGAAGGCCAGACACCAATGACCCCAGGAGGCGACGTGAACGGGACTGGCCTACCAGACAGAGCTCAGTTGTTGGGTTTATCGATGCTATAGGGACGAACCCAAGCACAGACGCCGTGCCCAGTCTTCTCATGCAAAGATCCTGACAAAAAACAACCGGCGCGTGGTTTCCGTGGCCACGGGGGCGCCAGGTTGCGCACCCTTGCTCATCTGCCCGTGATTAGCTCATGCGAGAACAAGGCACCGATGGCCATGGGAGGTGACGTACACGGGGACTGGCCCGTGAGCCAGAGCTCAGCCTCTTGGATTTAGCGATGCTGCAGGGACGGACTCGAGCACAGATGTCGTGCTAGTCCTTAATCATGAGGTGGTCGCGGGAGGGCCTGCAAGGGCGCGAGATGTTCCTAGCGATGAAGCGCCAGTTTAACCTTCAGTGAATATGCACAGTACCAAGACTTTGTTCTGCAGCTCGCATGCCGCATCCGTGGCGAGAGGGCCTAGGCTGCTCTGTGTGCGTCGTCGTGTTAGCCAGTTGTGTTAATCGGTGGATATGTGTCTACTAGTGTTTGTTTGTGCCATGGTGGATGTAGTGTGCCTGATCTGATGTCACCATCTTGCTATCATCAGTAATTTAAATGAAAATGTTGCATTCTGTTCTCGGATCTGTGCCTTTTGGTGTGAGCCTGTCATTGAATTTGGTGCACGAATTGGTGCATTTGATTATCCCGATTCGTGATTCTTTTTGCTGATTTTAGCTACTTTGTCCTGAATTGCTTCAAGTTTTTAGCTCAAATGATGCCTTGGCTGTATTAAATTCCTTAATCACTAGTAATCTCGTTGATTGCCTCTGAACCTGAATGAACAGTCTTGCTCGTTCAGTTCTGTGTGTCCATATGATTTATGCTTTGCTATTTTAATTATCTTGTTGTTCCTTTTGATCCCTGTGACTGTTGCAATCAGCTCTCACCTGTACCATGATGCTAACTGGTAAATTAGGACAAGAGATGTTTCTATTTTGCACTGCTCATACTGTACATACTGTGATCCATCTGATGGGTTTCTTGCACCTACAAATGACATCATCATGATGTTGTCAATGGTGTGGCTGAGGCAGAAGGTGTAACCAAATATGATGCAGGTGAAGCTGCTACAGATCAGAAAGGTGAACACATGTTCGCCTGTATTAAGATATTTTCAGTAATTTAATGCTGAAATGATATCCTGTAGCAAACTGGGATTATGCTCTGTCTCTTAAACTGTCTTTGATCTTGTCCATAATGCTTCCCTGCAGAGCAAAAAAGTTCAACAACCATGAAATCCTAGCTGAGGACATGCAAGACTGGGATATAGCCAGTGACCGGGGGCAAGGGCAGCGTGCGCAGGTGCTTTCTTTGTTTTCAATCTAATTGTTGTGTGTTATTATCTTGAATACATTTCTCTTTTAATTTATTTTCAATCTTCCAAGCCTGGACATAGTTATTGTATCTTATTATCATCTTTGGAAGTGGCCGGACCCTTCCGTGAACCCTACGCAAGAAGGAGCTAACTAACAAGTTTTCACTTTCTCGACTGGGTGCAGGGTGATCGACGAGGACTACTGTGGCCCGATGGGAGTTGTGCTCATTAACTACTCGGAGGCAGACTTCACCGTGAACCCCCGCGACCGCATCATACAGATTATCGTCTAGGTGATTGCGACGCAAGAGGTCCCCGGGGTGGAGGACCTCGACGCCACCGTCCGAAGGTCACCGAGGTGCAGGACGACGCCACCGTCCGGAGTTCCTCAAGGTGGAGGACCTCGACGCTATGTACATACATCTAGAGAAGTGGTATGGTTAGGTTGGTGGTGAAACGCTAGGGAAGGTACCAACCTTTTGATGATGGTTGTGTGTCCTCGTGATCTCTTTGAGTTGAGATATTGAATGTTGCATCCATGAACACTGCAAGTGTTAAGATGGTTCTGTAAAATTTATTTTGCACTGGACGTGTCTCTAATCTCCATTCATGAATACTGCATCTATTTTTATTTTTTTAATTCCTAATTTGCTACTAGTAGCGTTGGGAAAAAATGCCCTACTAGTATTTAGGATACTAGTAGCGCTGCTATTGTAGGCATGCTACTTCTACTTCATTAGTAGTAGCACGAGTCTGTAATAGTAGTAGCGTGGGTGGCACACGCTACTACTAACAAAGTTAGTAGTAGCGCGGGTTCCTCCCATGCTACTACTAACTATTAGCTGTAGCGCGATACTAGTAGCGCGGGTACGCGCACTGCTAGTAGCCATTTTACCCGCGCTGCTAGTAGCCTTTTTACTAGTAGTGGTCTGCCAAATGGCGGTCACCAGAACCCTCATCGACGGCGGAGCCGGCCTCAACGTGCTCTCCCCGGAGGCGTTCGGCATGTTGTATGTGCTGCCCAGCCGGCTCCGCCCCTCCAAGCCTTTCTCCAGGGTCAGCGGCGGCTCCACCAGGCCCCTGGGGAAGATCCGTCTCCCTATCACCTTCGGGACCTGCGACAACTACCGCACCAAGCTCATCGACTTCGACATCGCCAAGATCGACCTATTGTACAATGCTATTTTGGGGTACCCAGCCTTGACCCAGTTTATGGCTGCGACCCATCCTGCCTACAACCTCATGAAGATGCCTGGAAGCAACGGTGTCCTCACGGTAGCGGGGGACACCAAAGGCTCGCTGCAGGCCCTCAAGCTCGCCTTCAGGACAGCCGCGTCCGCGCTGCCCGACAAGAAGAGGGGTCAGGAGGCCCCAGAAGTAGCACCAGCCAAGAAGAAGCAGTTGTTCTCTCAAGACCAAGCCGAGACAAAGCAAGTGCTGGTCTGTGAGGATGGGGCGGCCAGCGCCACCTTCACTATAGGGGCTGGCCTCCCTCGGGATCAAGAGGAGGCATTGATCAACTTTTTGCGAGCCAACAAGGATGTATTCGCTTGGGAACCCAAACACCTGGCTGGGGTCCCAAGGGGGATAATCGACCACCACCTGAGGGTATGCCCAAACGTGCGACCAGTGAAGTAGAAGGCTCGCTGCCTGTCCACCGAGAAGCAGGCCTTCATCGTCCAGGAAACTCGTAAGCTCCAGGCCACTAAGGTCATCAGAGAGGTACGATACCCGGAGTGGCTGGCGAACCCCATCATCGTCCCTAAGAAAGGAGGGAAGGAGCGCATGTGTGTCGACTTCACCAACCTCAACAAGGCCTGCCCACAAGATCCCTTCCCCGCTCCCTTGCATCGACCAGATCGTCGACTCCACCGCCGAATGCGACTTGTTGTGCTTCCTGGATGCCTTCTCAGTCTACCACCAGATCAGGATGGTCGTGGGGGATGTGGAGAGAACGACATTCCTCACCCCTTGCGGGGTGTACTGCTACACCTGCATGCCCTTCGGGCTGCGTAATGTCGGGGCAACCTTCTAGCGACTGATGCATATAGCCCTAGGCTCATAGCTCGGGAGGAACGCAGAGGCCTATGTTGATCATATAGTGGTGAAGTCTCGGGAGGCCGTGACCCTGATAGGAGATCTGGAGGAGACGTTCGCCAGCCTGCACAAGGTGGATCTTTGTCTTAACCATGAGAAGTGTGTGTTCGGGGTCCCCTCCGGCAAGCTGCTGGGCTTCTTGGTGTCGTATAGAGGGATCGATGCCAACCCATAGAAGGTCAAGGCGATAGAGGACATGAGCCCCCCACAGACCCTGGAGGAGATGCAGAAGCTGGCGGGCTGCATAACCTCACTTGGGCGTCTCATTTCCAAGATGGGGGAGCGCGCCCTCCCGTTTTTTAAGCTGATGAAGATGAAGGAGCCATTCGAGTGGACCCCAGAGGTGGACACAGCCTTCCACGACCTCAAGAGATATTTGACCACCCACCAGTGATGGTGGCACCGCGCCCTCTCGAGCCCTTGGTGCTCTATCTGGCAGCCACCCCTCACTCAGCCAGCGCCGCCCTGGTGTCACTAAGGAAGGAGTGCCCGGTCAAGAAACCTCAGCAGGATGCACAACCATCATGCAAGGCACAGCACCCTCAGGACGATGCGTCTGGGGCCTCGACCGACCCGGTGGTCGATATTCCTCCCGAGGCCACGATTGACCATGTGGCTACCAAGGCTCCCGAGGACGGGCCTCATGAAGCCATGGAGGACTCAGGCCCTTGTGAAGAACAAGACTCCGCTGATGTCTCCCCCCTCGTCGAGCACCTTGTCTATTTCATCAGCACGGTACTAAGGGAGGCCCGGACATGCTACCCCATGCCTCAAAAGCTCCTTCTCGCACTCCTGGTCGCCTCCAGAAAACTACGCCACTACTTTCAAGGCCACCCCATAAAGGTTGTTTCAGCGTACCCGCTGGAGAGGGTACTCTGGAGCCATAACGCAGCCGGATGGGTTGTTGAATGGAACCTCGAGCTTCAGGCATTCAACCTCGAGTTCAGCACAACCAGGGTCATCAAGGGTGCGGCCCTCGCGGACTTCGTGTCCGAGTGGACTGACACTCCCGACCATGAAGTAGGCGAGGACTGCTCCCTCCTGCCAGGAGACGAGGAGCCAGACGGATGGATCATGTACTTCGACGGGGCGTTTGCACGACAAGGCGCAGGAGCGGGGCCATCCTCATCTCACCCACCAAGGACAAGCTCTGTTATGTGGTGCAACTCTGCTTTCAGCAGGGCGAGGTCTCCAACAATATTGCAGAATTCGAAGGCTTGCTCGCCGGGCTCAGGGCCGCGGCCGCGCTGGGAGTGAAGCGCCTCCCCATCAAGGGCGACTCTCAGCTTCTCATTGATGACCCACAAGTGTAGGGGATCTATTGTAATCCTTTCGATAAGTAAGAGTCTCGAACCCAACAAGGAGCATAAGGAAATGACAAGCGGTTTTCAGTAAGGTATTCTTTGCAAGCACTAAAATTATCGGTAATAGATAGTTTTATGATAAGGTAATTCGTAACGGGTAACAAGTAACAAAAGTAAATAAGGTGCAGCAAGGTGGCCCAATACTTTTTGTAGCAAAGAACAAGCCTGGACAAACTCTTATATAAAGGAAAATGCTCCCGAGGACACATGGGAATTATCGTCAAGCTAGTTTTCATCATGCTCATATGATTCGCATTCGTTACTTTGATATTTTGATATGTGGGTGGACCGGTGCTTGGGTGTTGTCCTTCCTTGGACAAGCATCCCACTTATGATTAACTACTCTCGCAAGCATCCGCAACTACGAAAGAAGAATTAAGGTAAGCCTAACCATAGCATGAAACATATGGATCCAAATCAGCCCCTTACGAAGCAACGCATAAACTACGGTTTAAGCTTCTACCACTCTAGCAACCCATCATCTACTTATTACTTCCCAATGTCTTCCTATATGCCCAAACAATGGTGAAGTGTCATGTAGTCGACGTTCACATAACACCACTAGAGGAAAGACAACATACATCTCATCAAAATGTTGAACGAATACCAAATTCACATGACTACTTATAGCAAGACTTCTCCCATGTCCTCAGGAACAAACGTAACTACTCACAAATCATAGTCATGTTCATGATCAGAGGGGTATTGATATGCATATAGGATCTGAACATATGATCTTCCACCGAATAAACCAACTAGCATCAACTACAAGGAGTAATCAACAGTACTAGCAACCGACACGTACCAATCTGAGGCTTTGGGACAAAGATCGGATACAAGAGATGAACTAGGGTTTGAGAGGAGATGGTGCTGGTGAAGATGTTGATGGAGATTGATCCCCTCCCGATGAGAGGATCGATGGTGATGATGATGGTGATGATTTCCCCCTCCCGGAGGGATGTTTCCCCGGTAGAACAGCTCCGCTGGAGCCCTAGATTGGTTCCGCCAAGGTTCCACCTCGTGTCGGCGGTGTTTCGTCCCGAAAGCTTCCTGTCGATTTTTTCAGGGCGAAAGACTTCATATAGCCAAAGATGGGCACCGGAGGCCTGCCAAGTGGCCCACGAGGCAGGGGGAGCGCCCAGGGGGTAGGGCGCGCCCCCCACCCACGTGGACGGTGGGTGGCCTGATACGTCTCCAACGTATCTATAATTTTTGATTGTTCCATGCTATTATATTACCCGTTGTGGATGTTTATGGGCTTTACTCTACACTTTTATATCATTTTTGGGACTAACCTACTAACCGGAGGCCCAGCCCAAATTGTTATTTTTTTGCCTATTTCAGTGTTTCGAAGGAAAGGAATATCAAACAGAGTCCAAACGGAATGAAACCTTCGGGAGCGATCTTTTTGGAACAAACGCAATCCAGGGGACTTGGAATGGATGTCAAGCAACGAACGGGGCAGCCACGAGGGTGCCCGGCGCGCCCCCACCCTCGTGGGTTCCTCGAGCGTCCACCGGCCTACTTCTTCCTCCTATATATGTCCTCTCTCTTTCGCTTGCCTTTTTGTGTGCTTGTGTGTTGGATTGTTTGCCATGATGGCGCAAGATAATACCAAACTATGTGACTTTTCCAATAACAATAATAATGATTTCCTTAGCACTCGGATTGCTCCTCTTAATGATGTTGAATCTTGTGAAATCAATGTTGTTTTGTTGAATCTTGTTATGAAAGATCAATTCTCTAGCCTTCCTAGTGAAGATGCCACTACTCATCTAAACAAATTTGTTGATTTGTGTGATATGCAAAAGAAGAAAGATACGGATAATGATACTGTTAAATTAAAGTTATTTCCATTTTCACGTAGAGATCGTGCTAAAACTTGGTTTTCGTCTTTGCCTAAGAATAGTATTGATTCATGGAATAAGTGCAAAGATGCTTTTATCTCTAAGTATTTTCCTCCCGCTAAGATCAGCTCTCTTAGGAATGATATTATGAATTTTAAACAACTTGATCATGAGCATGTTGCCCAATCTTGGGAAAGAATGAAATTAATGATTCGCAATTGCCCTACTCATGGTTTGAACTTATGGATGATCATACAAAAAATTTATGCCGGATTGAATTTTGCTTCTAGAAATCTTTTAGATTCAGCCGCGGGAGGCACTTTTATGGAAATCACCTTAGGAGAAGCTACTAAACTCCTTGATAACATAATGGTTAATTATTCTCAATGGCATACCGAAAGATCCACTAGTAAAAAAGTGCATGCTATAGAAGAAATTAATGTTTTGAGTGGAAAGATGGATGAACTTATGAAATTGTTTGCTACTAAGAGTGCTCCTATTGATCCTAATGATATGCCTTTGTCTACTTTGATTGGGAATAACAATGAATAATTGAATGCCAAAGATGGCACTACTTAGATCTATCTTCGCTTTTATGCCTAGCTTGGGGCGTTAAACAATAGCGCTAGTTGGGAGGCAACCCAATTTTATTTTTGTTTCTTACTTCTGTTTAGTAATAAATTTTCCATCTAGCTTCTGTTTAGATGTGTTTTCATGTTTTAATTAGTGTTTGTGCCAAGTAGAACCTATAGGATAACCTACAGTGATAGTTAATTTGATTCTGCTGAAAAACAGAAACTTTTGCACGCATGAAAATAATTTTAGTAATTCACAGAAACGTGCTTTTGCGTTGATTCTTTTTTCTGTAGATCAATAGACAAATTTTCCAGGATCCTATTTTGGTAGGATTTTTATAGTTCCAGAATTATTCGGAAGGTACAGATTGCTACAGACTGTTCTGTTTTTGACAGATTCTGTTTTTCCTGTGTTGTTTGCTTATTTTGATGCATCTATGGCTAGTATCAAGGGGTATGAACCATAGAGATGTTCGAATACAGTAGGTTTAACACCAATATAAATAAAGGATGATTTCATTACAGTACCTTATGTGGAGGTTTTTCTTTCTTGCACTAACGCAGCTTATGAGATTTCCTGTTGAGTTTTGTGTTGTGTAGTTTTCAAGTTTTGGGTAAAGATTTGATGGACTATGGAATAAGGAGTGGCAAGAGCCTAAGATTGGGGATGCCCATGGCACCCCAAGATATTCAAGGATAACCAAAAGCCTAAGCTTGGGGACTCCCCGGAAGTCATCCCCTCTTTCGTTTTCATCTATCGGCAACTTTACTTGGAGCTATATTTTTATTTGCCACATGATATGTGTTTTTCTTGGAGCGTCTTATATGATATTAGTCTGTACTTTTTAGATTTCCACAATCATCCTTTATGTACAAACCTTTTGGGAGAAACCCACATGATTTAGAATTTATTAGAATACTCTATGTGCTTCACTTATATCTTTTGAGCTAGATAGTTTTGCTCTATGTGCTTCACTTATATCTTTTAGAACACGGCGGTGGCTTTATTGTGAAGAAATTGTTGATCTCTCATGCTTCACTTATATTATTTTGAGAGTCTTTTAGAACAGCATGGTATTTGCTATGGTTATAAATTTGGTCCTAGAATGATGAGCATCCAAGTTGGGTATAATAAAAACTATCATAGAAAGTGCATTAAACACTAGGATCAATTTGATGCTTGATAATTGTTTTGAGATATAAAGGTGGCAATGTTAGAGTCATGCTAGTTGGGTAATTATGAAATTGAGAAATACTTGTGTTGAAGTTGGCAGGTCTCGTAGCATGCACGTATTGTATAAGTTGTGTGACAAATTTGTTGCATGGGGTGCTCTTTTAATTGTCTTCTTTATGAGTGGAGGTCGGGATCGCGTGATGGTTAACTCCTACCAACCCTTCCCCTAGGAGCATGCATAGTAGTACTTTGCTTCGAGGGCAAGTCGACTTTTGCAATAAGTATGTGAGTTCTTTATGACTAATGTGAGTCCATGGACATACGCACACTCACCCTTCCACTTTGCTAGCCTTTATTATGTCGCGCAACTTTCGCTGGTATCATGCACCCATCATTTACCTTCCTCAAAACAGCCACCATACCTACCTATTATGGCATTTCCATAGCCATTCTGAGATATATTGCCATGCAACTCTCCACCGTTCCGTTTATTATGACACGCTCCATCATTGTCATATTGCTCTTTACATGATCATGTAGTTGACATCGTATTTGTGGCAAGGCCACCTTCATAATTTTTCATACATGTCACTCTTGATTCATTGCATATTCCGGTACACCGCCGGAGGCATTCACATAGAGTCATATTTTGTTCTAAGTATTGAGTTGTAATTCTTTAGTTGTAAATCAATAAAAGTGTGATGACCTTCATTATTAGAGCATGTTCCCAAGTGAGGAAAGGATGATGAAGACTATGATTCCCCCACAAGTCGGGATGAGACTTCGGACTTTAAAAAAAAGAGGCCAAAGAAGCCCATATAAAAAAAGAGGCCAAAGAAGCCCACCAAATAAAAAAAATGAGAGAAAAAGAGAGAAGGGACAATGCTACTATATCTTTTCCACACTTGTGCTTCAAAATAGCACCATGATCTTCATGATAGAGAGTCTCCTATATTGTCACTTTCATATACTAGTGGGAATTTTTCATTATAGAACTTGGATTGTATATTCCAATGATGGGCTTCCTCAAAATGCCCTAGGTCTTCGTGAGCAAGCAAGTTGGATGCACACCCACTTAGTTTCTTTTGTTGAGTTTTCATACATTTATAGCTCTAGTGCATTCGTTGCATGGCAATCCCTACTCACTCACATTGATATCTATTAATGGGAATATCCATAGCCCGTTGATACGCCTAGTTGACGTGAGACTATCTTCTCCCTTTTTTGTCTTCACAACCACCATATACCACATATAGTTGGTACGCCTATGTCCATGGCTTGCGCTCATGTATTGCGTAAGAGTTGAAAAAGCTGAAGCGCGTTAAAAAGTATGAACCAATTGCTTGGCTGAAACCGGGGTTGTGCATGATGGGAGTATTTTGTGTAATGAAAATGAAGCATGGCCTAACTATATGATTTTGTGGGGATGAGCTTTCTTTGGCTATGCTATTTTCAGAAGACATGATTATTTGTTAATATGCTTCAAGAATTACTATTTTTATGTTTTATAAGCTTTTATCTTGAATCATTTAGATCTGAACAAATCATGCCACAATAAAGAAAATTACATTGAGAATTATGCTAGGTAGCATTCCACATCAAAAATTCTGTTTTTATCATTTACCTACTCGAGCACAAGCAGGAATTAAGCTTGGGGATGCTTGATACATCTCCAACGTATCTATAATTTTTTATTGTTCCATGCTATTATATTACCCATTTTGGATGTTTATGGACTTTACTCTACACTTTTATATCATTTTTGGGACTAACCTACTAACTGGAGGCCCAGCCCAAATTGTTGTTTTTTTTGCCTATTTCAGTGTTTCGAAGGAAAGGAATATCAAACGGAGTCCAAACGGAATGAAACCTTCGGGAGCGATCTTTTTAGAACAAACGCAATCCAGGGGACTTGGAGTGGACGTCAAGCAACGAACGTGGCAGCCACGAGGGTGCCCGGCACGCCCCCACCCTTGTGGGCCCCTCGAGCATCCACCGACCTACTTCTTCCTCCTATATATATCCATGTACCCTGAAAACATCCAGGAGCACCACGAAAAACTATTTCCACCGCCGCAACCTTCTGTATCCACGACATCCCATCTTGGAGCCTTCACCGGCGCTCCGCTGGAGGGAGAATCGACCATGGAGGGCCTCTACATCATCTCCAAGGCCTCTCCGATGAGGTGTGAGTAGTTTACCACAGACCTTTGGGTCCATAGTTATTAGCTAGATGGCTTATTCTCTCTCTTTGAATCTCAATACAAAGTTCTCCTCGATCTTCTTGGAGATCTATTCGATGTAACTCTTTTGGCGGTGTGTTTGTCGAGATCCGATGAATTGTGGGTTTATGATCAAGTTTATCTATGAGAAATATTCGAATCTCCTCTGAATTCTTTTATGTGTGATTAAGTTATCTTTGCAAGTCACTTCGAATTATCAGTTTGGTTCGGCCTACTAGATTGATCTTTCTTGCAATGGGAGAAGTTCTTAGCTTTGGGTTCAATCTTGCGGTGTCCTTTCCAAGTGACAGCAGGGGCAGCAAGGCACATATTGTATTATTGCCATAGAGGATAAAAAGATGGAGTTTATATCATATTGCATGAGTTTATCCCTCTACATCATGTCATATTTCTTAATGTGTTACTCTGTTCTTCATGAACTTAATACTCTAGATGCAGGCAGGAGTCGGTCGATGTGTGGAGTAATAGTAGTAGATGCAGAATCGTTTCGATCTACTTGACACGGGCGTGATGCCTATATATATACATGATCATGCCTAGATAATCTCATAACTATGCACTTTTCTATCAATTGCTCGACAGTAATTTATTCACCCACCGTAATACTTATGCTATCTTGAGAGAAGCCATTAGTGAAACCTATGGCCCCTGGGTCTATCTTTTATCATATAAGTTTTCCATCTACTTTTATTTGCATCTTTACTTTCCAATCTATATCATAAAAATACCAAAAATATTTATCTTATCATATTATCTCTATCATATCTCACTTTTGGAAGTTACCGTGAAGGAATTGACAACCCCTTTATCGCGTTGGTTGCGAGGTTCTTGTTTGTTTGTGTAGGTGCGTGGGACTTTTGAGGAGCCTCCTACTGGATTGATACCTTGGTTAACAAAAACTGAGGGAAATACTTATGTTACTTTGCTGCATCACCCTTTCCTCTTCAAGGTAAAAACCAACGCAAGCTCAAGACGTAGCATGGCCCCCCTCTAGTATTTTATTTGCTCTGTATTTTTTATTAATTCCAAAAATAACTTCCATGGAGTTTCAGGACATTTGGAGTTGTGCATAATAGGTCTCTAATATTTTCTCCTTTTCCAGCCCAGAATTCCAGCTGCCGACATTCTCCCTCTTCGTGTAAACCTTGTAAATAAGAGAGAAAAGGCATAAGTATTGTGACATAATGAGTAATAATAGCCCATAATGCAATAAATATCAATATCAAAGCATGATGGAAAATGGACGTATCAACTCCCCCAAGCTTAGACCCCGCTTGTCCTCAAGAGGAAGCCAATATCGGAAAATATGTACACATGTTTAGAGATAGAGGTGTCGATAAAATAAAATATGAACATGAGGGCATCATGATCATTCCTATAACAACAACATATATAAATATTTTCATATGATTTCTTATACTAAAGTAACAATCTATTTACAATGTCAAGTATGAATCAGAAACTTCATTGAAAACTAACAAACTATAATCTCGGTCATTGAAGCAATTGCAATTTATCATAACATCGGAAAGAGTCAATATAAGAGCTTTTCAGCAAGTCCACATACTAAACTATCATTTAGTCTTTCACAATTGCTAACACTCACGCAATACTTATGGGTATGAAATTTTAATCACACACAGAGAATGATAGGGGCTTATAGTGTTGCCTCCCAACATTTTACCTCAAGGGTAATGTCAACAATAATAGTTCATGCTAACATACATCCAATTGGATATATATATATATATATATATATATATATATATATATATATATATATATATATATATATATCAGGATCTTTCCAACACAATGTGCTTGCCAAAGGATAAAATGTAAAAACAAAAGGTGAAGATCACCATGACCCTTTTATGAAGGTATAAGACAAAAATAAAAGATAGGCCCTTTGCAGAGGGAAGCAGAGGTTGCCATGTGCTTTTTAGGGTTGGATGCACAAAATCATAATGCAAGAGAACGTCACTTTATATTGCCACTTGTGATATGGACCTTTATTATGCAGTCCATCGCTTTTATTTCTTCCACATCACAAGATCGTATAAAGCTTATTTTCTCCCACACTAATAAATCATACATATTTAAAGAGCAATTTTTATTGCTTGCAACAATGACAACTTACTTGAAGGATCTTACTCAATCCATGGGTAGATATGGTGGACTCTCATGGCAAAACTGGGTTTAAGGATATTTGGAAGCACAAGTAGTATCTCTACTTGGTGCAAAGAATTGAGAGGGAAAGGAAAGCTCAACATGTTGGATGATCCATGACAATATAATTTATTTCGGATATAAGGAAACATAACCCATTACGTTGTCTTCCTTGTCCAACATCAACTCTTTAGCATGTAATATTTTAATGAGTGCTCACAATCATAAAAGATGTCCAAGATAGTATATTTATATGTGAGAACCTCACTTTCTTTATTACTTCCTATTAATTGCAACGATGACCAAAACTATGTTTGCCAACTCTCAACAACTTTTATTCATCATACTCTTAATATGTGAAGTCATTACTCTCCATAAGATCCATATGATCTCTTTATTTATTTTTATTCTTTAATTTTCTTTTATTCCCTCAAGATCATAGCAAGATAGCAAAGCCCTTGACTTAAGACTAATCTTTATTATATATAGCTCACGGACTCGATTACATAGAGGAATCATAAAGCAAAACTCAAAACTAGACAATTCTAAAACTTTATTCTACTAGATCAAGATATTACCAAAAGGATCAAACTAAGAAAAACGATAGAGATAGGAGTGTGATGGTGATACGATACCGGGGCACCTCCCTCAAGCTTGGCAGTTGCCAAGGGGAGTGCCCATAGCCATGTGATTATGTCTCCTGCTTCGGAAGTGATGATGATGGAGTTGTTGATGATGTAGGCTTCTTCCTTAATTTGCGCTTGAGGATGGAATTTTTCTCCCTTAGATCATCGATCTCCTGCTCAAGGCTGAAAATCCTTTTGCATGGTTCCTATTTGTTCTCCTACAAGAGACAAAAAGGGATAAACTCGATCTTAGGTTTGTTTGCTCTATCGGGGAGGCTTGACTTTTTAAACTCCACATGCATGTCCCTAGGTTGAGGTAATGGGACTTCATCTTCATCTGAGCTCGTCTCCTCCTTTCCCTTTGGCTCGTAGTCTTCTTCTTCCTCAGTGGTCCAACCATAATGCTCCAAGTCCCCGTAGACCTTAGGGTCTGCAAGGTAATCAGTCACATAGCTTTCTCCCTCCGAATCCTGGGACGACATATTGCTCTAATCTGCGGCAGAAACAACTCAAAACAAAAACAGAGGATTTCATCGTGGTACAGTGGTTAAAACCTTCAAGAGATTATATAATGAATTTTTACCGACCATAAGAAGTATCGTGCAAGAAAATGGAGTCTGGAGAGCAAACAAGGTGCCCACGAGGCAGGGGCACGCCCAGGGGGTAAGGGCGCGCCCTACACCCTCGCGGATGCCTCGTGTCCTTCCCGGTCTTATTTTCCTATTTTCTTAAATATCCCAAACAGAGAAAAAAATTGCTATTAGAACTGTTTTGGAGTCGGTTTACTTACCATACCACATACCTATTCCTTTTCGGAGTCTGAAACGTTCTGGAAAGTGTCCCTTATGTATTTCTAGGGTTACGGTTTCAATCACATTGGTTTCAACATTTATGGGATTACCTGAGATATAATGTTTGATTCTTTGACTGTTCACCACCTTTGGATTTGTTCCTTCGAAGTTGTTGATTTTTATGGCACCGGAATGATAGACCTCCTCGATAACGTAAGGACCTTCCCATTTAGAGAGGAGTTTTCCTGCAAAAAATCTTAAACGAGAGTTGAAAAGCAACACACAATCACCTACATTAAACTCACGCCTTTGTATCCTTTTGTCATGCCATCTTTTAACTTTTTCTTTAAACAGTTTGGCATTCTCATAGGCTTGAGTTCTCCATTCATCAAGTGAGCTAATGTCAAATAACCTCTTCTCACTGGCAAGTTTGAAATCATAATTGAGCTCTTTAATGGCCCAATATGTCTTATGTTCTAGTTCGAGAGGTAAGTGACATGATTTTCCATAAACCATTTTATATGGAGAAATACCCATAGGATTTTTATATGCAGTTCTATAAGCCCATAATGCATCATCAAGTTTCTTGGACCAATTCTTTCTAGATCTATTAATAGTCTTTTGCAAAATCAATTTAAGCTCTCTGTTACACAGTTCTACTTGGCAACTAGACTGTGGGTGATATGGAGATGCAATTCTATGATTAACATCATACTTAGCAAGCATTTTAAGAAAAGCACCATGAATAAAATGTGAACCACCATCAGTCATTAGGTATCTAGGGACTCCAAACCTCGGAAAAATAACTTCTTTAAGCATCTTAATAGAGGTGGTTATGATCAGCACTACTAGTTGGAATAGCTTCTACCCACTTAGTAACGTAATCGACAAGAACTAAAATATGTCTATACCCATTAGAGGAAGGAAACGGTCCCATATAATCAAAGCCCCAAACATCAAATGGTTCAATAACAAGAGAATAATTCATAGGTATTTCTTGACGTCTACTATTATTACTGATTCTTTGACATTCATCACAAGACAAGACAAACTTACGGGCATCCTTGAAGAGAGTAGGCAAATAAAAACCGGATTGCAATACTTTATGCGCAGTTCTATCTCTAGCATGGTGTCCTCCATAAGCCTCGGAGTGACACTTGCTGTAGCGACCAGACCTCAAACAGTCCGATCTTTGTGCATCAGTGTCATCCCTAGATCTGTAATGCTGACACGCACAATACTCGAGGATTAATAACAGAGTAGCAATCACACACTTATTACATCGAATGTCTCAAAAGAGAACTCATTACAATAATATGGTTTAAGGCCATCTAAATACGATAACAGCGAAAGGCTTGGAAGATAAAGCGAGTCCATCAACTCCAACGGCATAGCTGAGTGAGAGACAGCGACTTAAGGCACCTTCCTCGTCATCTGAAAAGTCTGCAACATGAAACGTTGCAGCCTGGAATGGGTCAGCACATGGAATATGCTGGCAATGTGACAGATAGAGTAATGAACAGGATAAATGCTATCACTACATGCATATATGGCTGCTGGTTGACGTCTACAGTTATATGGCTGGGAAAATGTTGGCAATGTTTTGTAGACGTCACCCGGTTAAAATTGTCTTTATGCCTATGCATATATGGCTGCTGGTTGATGTCTACATGCTTGATGTCTTTATGCCTATCACTACATGCATAGAGTAATGAACACAATAAATGCTATCACCCGGTTACAGTTTTGCATAAAGACAATTTTCCCTACAACAAAGGAATAAATTTTATTTAACTATCATTGTGGTTGTTAAACATTGAGAAGGTTCCTCCAACTCAATCCCAATTAAACATCATCATTAAACCCAATCAAATTATATTTAGAGTGCTGAGATCAACATGATAATCCAAGAACCAGATACTCAAGATGTCCATAACCGGGTGAAAGTGCAACTATCCCTAGGTGGTTTTGGTAATTCCTAACAACATACAGCTCATTGAGCTAATACTATTCCAAGATAAATATTTCAGGAAAGCTCAATGAATGGGATGGCATGGATGAGAAAAGTGGACCCCTCAAAATGCTCAGGATAAAAGGATTGGCTCAAGCTTCAAGCTCAAGACTCTACATTTTATATTTTAGTGATCCAAGATCACATTGAGTATATAGGAAAAGCCAATACTATCAAGGAGGGATGAGGTGTTGCTTAATGAGGTTCTTGCTTCATAGTGCTTAGTGATATGCTCCAAAACCCTCAACCACTTTCCCACATCCACATATGACCTAAACCTAAAGTCTAACTCGGCCCCACCGATTCTTTCTATCCGGCGCCACCGAGTTCAGATGTCATAGCCACTGCCACAAACCCTAGGCAAATTGGTCTTACCGATAGGGATCTCGGTCTCACCGAGATGGGATCGTAATCTCTCTGTTTCCCTTCGTAACATTTTGGTACCACCGAGATGAGCGATCAGTCCCACCGAGATTGCAATGTAAACTCTTTGTTTCCCTTTCGTAACATTTCGATCCCACCGAAATGAGCGAACCGGTCCCACCGAGTTTATCTGACCAACTCTCTGGTTAGCTTATTACCAAAATCGGTGTCACCGAGTTTGTGTAATTGGTCTGACGGAGATTACGTTATGCCCTAACCCTAACCATATCGGTCCTACCGAGTTGCATGTCTGTCCCACCGCAAACCCTAACGGTCACTAGGTTTACTGAATAGATCAGACCGAGTTTCTCAATTTGGTGCCACCGAGATTGGTAAATTGTGTGTAGCGGTTAGATTTTGTGTGGAGGCTATATATACCCCTCCATCTCCTCTTCATTCGTGGAGAGAGCGATCAGAACAAACCTACACTTCCAACTTACCATCTGTGAGAGAGAACCACCTACTCATGTGTTGAGACCAAGATATTCCATTCCTACCATATGAATCTTGATATCTAGCCTTCCCCAAGTTGCTTTCCACTCAAATCTTCTTTGCACCAAATCCAAATCCTGTGAGAGAGAGTTGAGTGTTGGGGAGACTATCATTTGAAGCACAATAGCAAGGAGTTCATCATCAACACACCATTTGTTACTTCTTGGAGAGCGGTGTTTCCTAGATTGGCTAGGTGTCACTTGGGAGCCTCCGACAAGATTGTGGAGTTGAACCAAGGAGTTTGTAAGGGCAAGGAGATCGCCTACTTCGTGAAGATCTACCGCTAGTGAGGCAAGTCCTTTGTGGGAGACGACCATGGTGGGATAGACAAGGTTGCTTCTTCGTGGACCCTTCTCGGGTGGAGCCCTTCGTGGACTCGCGCAGCCATTACCCTTCGTGGATTGAAGTCTCCATCAATGTGGATGTACGATAGCACCACCTATCGGAACCACGGCTCAAAAATCACTGTGTCTCCAAATTGCGTTTGAATTCTCCAAACCCTTCCCTTTACATTCTTGCAAGTTGCATGCTTTATTTTCCGTTGTTCATATACTCTTTGCATGCTTGCTTGAATTGTGTTAAGATTGCTTGACTTGTGCTAAGTTTGCTAAAATCTGCCAAAGACTAAAATTGGGCAAAGGTTAAGTTTTTATTTGGTCAAGTAGTCTAATCACCCCCCCCCCCATCTAGACATACTTCAAGATCCTACAAGTGGTATCAAAGCTTTGGTCTCCATTTGCTTTGATTTACATAGCTTTTGGTGGTCATAGCCTTGGTTTCACAACCTAGGAGAGTATGGCATCTAGCGAGGGAAACTACCACCGTAGAGATCCTTACTTTGATGGTACTAATTTTGCTAGTTGGAAGCATAAGATGAAAATGCATATTCTCGGACATAACCCCGCCGTTTGGGCTATTGTGTGTATTGGCTTGCAAGGTGAATTCTTTGATGGTAGATAACCGAACCGTGAAGCTAGCGCGAAAGAGTTGAAGATGCTGCAATACAATGCTCAAGCTTGTGATATCCTCTTCAACGGATTATGCCCCGAAGAATTCAAAAAAATCAGCCGTCTTGAGAATGCAAAGGAAATTTGGGACACTTTGATTGATATGCACGAAGGTACCGACTCTGTCAAGGAATCCAAATTGGATGTGCTTCAAAGTCAACTTGACAAGTTCAAGATGAAGGATGGTGAAGGCGTCGCTGAAATGTACTATAGGCTTGCTCTCAACACAAATGAGATTGCCGGCTTAGGAAGTGAAGAGATGACCGACAAATTCATCATCAAGAAGATCCTAAGAGCCTTGGATGGAAAATATTGTCAGATTACGGGTTCCGGCAGACCCTTAAGGTTCGAACTCTAGGGTGCGCACGGAGATCACTCCCCCTACCGACTCACGTCTCGTCGCCTCAGAAAGGAGCTAGACTACACGAAGAACAACACAAGGGACACAAGGTTTATACTGGTTCAGGCAACCATGGTGGTGTAATACCCTACTCCAGTGTGTGTGGTGTGTGGATTGCCTCAGGGGCTGATGAACAATACAAGGAAAGAACAGCCTCGCGAGGGATGTTCTTGCGGTGGGATTGTCTCTTCGGTGGGGTGATTCTCTCTCTCTATGCTATGGTGGCTAGTCCTATTTATAGAGCAAGGCCCTGGTCCTCTTCCCAAATGTTGAGCGGGAAGGGCGTCAACAATTGGCCATTTTGAAGGGTAACATCTAGTACACTTATCCTGACTAAAGTTGGTCCTCGCCTGCCAAAGACTCTGACGATGACGCCTTCCTGGGCTCCACGATGACCTCCATCCTGCCGTTCTGCTAGTCTTGGTCTTGTTGCACCAGAATGGCAACCTTTGCCTAATGCCTTGGCCTGTGCTTGCCCCCTTTGCACCAAAGGGGAAACAAGGACACTGCCCAGGCCGGCGCCCGCCTGGCTTCGGTCGTCATGGCTTGTGTCACGGGCACCTCGTGAGGTACCCCGCCTTGATATCTCTGCCTCCTCGCGAGCCAGCCTGACGAGCCTGCGCCTGAGGAAGCTTCCTGTCGTCCGCCCCGCGTTGCTTGGCCCCTCGCAAGGGTCTTGAGCTTGTGTTGATGAAGTTGGGCCGTACTGGGCCACTCCTTGAGCCACGCTGCAGGCCGCCGGCAGGCAAGTCTAGGTACCCCCATTCCTAGAATGCCGACAGTAGCCCCCGGGCCCAAGGCGTGCCCGGACTTGGCTTAGCAGAGAAGCGAAGGGACAAGTGCGAAGCGTCGCGGGCCCCAACAGCCTGCGGCCTTGGGTGACGCGTGGCGGTTGATTGGACGTGGGCATCCCCGCTTCCCCACGACGCCTCGGCAACTGCATGTCTAGACAAAAGGGCGGCCCCGGGCCAGGATTACCTTCTTTGCCTTCCCCAGTCATTTGTCCTAGATCCTCTTTCTCGCTCTCCTCCTTGCTCCCGAAATCCTCCAGATCTGCTTCAATCCCACACCTTCGGCAAGCCATGGCGCCTCGTCAGACTCCAGCCGAGGCATGGTACTCACCCGCTCTGGATCCTCCAAACGTGTCGGAGAAGAACTTCGCCCTCACGCGCCAGATGATGGTGGCGCAAGGCAGCGAGGGGGCGGTCGTGCTCAAGGTCGGCTCCGACCTACCCGAAGACAAGGGGAGCACCTTCTACCCGCTTTTCGTGAGCGCCATCGTCGCCGGGCTGGTGCCTCCCTTTTCCGAGTTCTTCCTTGCTGTTCTTCGCCAATACAACTTGTAAGCTCTGGTCGACGGAGATCTGGCCACAATCCTCCATTCCTTGGTCAGAGGGGAGGTGGCGAGACTGGAGGGTGCTCCTATACCCCTGTTCCTTCATGGCGACTGGGAGCAGGTGGTGAACTCCATGCCCACCTTCAACAGGGAAGGGCTAGTGCCTGCGGAAGTTCTCGAGGGTCTGGCGGCCCTGGCGACGGTGAACATATCTTCCAGTGACTCCGGCAGGGAGGAAGAAGAGGTAGAGGAAGAGGAGTCTGACTCTGAGGCGACCGACGGAGAGTCTGGGAAGTCCCTCCCCCGGCGCAGGTCTCGCGCCCTCCGCCTTATGCCGGACGACAACGAGCAAGGAGGGGAGAGCTCGCCCCTGGTCCCAAAGAAGGACAGGACGGGGCTGGTTCCCCGCGGGCCTGTTCCGGCTCCAGGGCGGCCTAAAGCCAGCTTCAACTCCTCTGACGTGTCTCCTGCTTCCGAGTCTCCTGAGGCTGACCCCAGCAGTCGGCTCTCGGGCTTCAAGTTTGGCAGGAGGCTGCTTGAGTCCGCGAATGATGACCGGTAAGTGCTTGGTTTTTGTTTTGCTTCTTGCTTCTGTTGCTGAGGCTTGACGTCCATATTCCTTGGCTAGGCTGGTGCCTACAGCGAAAAAGGCTGAATGGGGGCCCTGAGGCTTCGCCTGGGGCAACGCTTCCACCTGCGGGAGAAGGAGGTGGCAAGGCTCGAGCCTCCCCTGCCCGGTCATCCTCGGGAGGCCAGGTGGGGTGTGCTGGCGTGGGCTCAACCCCCGTGGCCCAGGCGACTCCCGAGGCATCCATGCCCGATGCCACTACTGCAGCCGCCGAGGCTCAGAAGGTCCCGACACTTGACGCTGTGATCACGCTGCCGTCTTCTCCTCCTACTCCGCCAACCGCCGTTTCCTCGACTCCTTCCAATGTCTTGGATCGTGCTGCTGCTGAGCTGGACCGGCTTCGAGAAGATCTCTAGGGCGCCGACCCCTGCCTGGTGGCCGGGCACCTGGAGTTGGCCTCTGGCTGGGTCCACTCTGATGCCTCCATTCGGGCGGCGCTGGTTCAGGCCGCGATGGCCTGCGATGAGGAGAAGCAGGCCATCCTCCAAGCCAAGGCCGCTCGCGACGCTACCTTGGGCGAGGTTGCGGATGTCCGGGGCCGCTACAAGGCATTGAAGAGCGAGCTACAAGGCCTGCGCGACGAGTTCGCCAAGGAGGTCTGTGACCGCCAGGAGAAGGAGAAGGAGATGAAGACTCGAGAGGCTGCTGCCAAGGACCGGGACGCCAAGCTTGATGAACGTCGCAGTCGGTTGGAGACGCTGGAGCAGGCGTTGGAGGCGGAGAGGATCAAGCTGGACGGCAAGGCGAGGGTCCTGGCCGAGTACCGTGTGGCCTTCGCGCAGCTGGAGGAGAGGGCTCGCGCCTCGCTGACAACACTCTATGATGGCGGCCTGGAAAAGCCGCTAGCTGGCGCCGAGGATGGCCCTGCCAAGTTGCTTCCCTTCCTGGTCCGCGCACTTGAGGATGTCGCTAATGGCCTTGGCCCCACAGCCGAGGCCAAGGCGCGTGTCCTTTCTTCTGCAGCGCTGGCGCGTGTCTTCACCCACGTCTATCTTCGCGACCCCAATGTTGATCTTGATAGCCTGCTGGAGCCTGCGAGCAGCGAGCTTGCCGCCGCCGCTGCTGAGGCAGTGAAGGGTCGAGCGGAAGCCCTGCTGGCGAAGTTCCGCGCCTTCAGCACCAAACCAAGGCGAGATGCTGCCAACCCTGGGGCTTCGGGAGGTTGGGCCGCCCAGCGCAACTCCACCAACAGCGATGGCACTGCCGGAAAGTGACCCCTTCGCGGCCCTTGTCCTGTTTTAGCTCCTGCAACATGCATCATGCCTCATGGAGGCGTTTAAACTTGTGTTTGGCATTGTGAAAACAACCTATGGACTGTAATATTTGCTTTTGAATTCCTTGAGATTTGCGTTTTTCCTTCCTACTTGCTTATGTTCTACGTCGGCAGAGCCCGGCCCTGCGCATACCTCAGCCGCTGTTAGTCCCGACCTGAAACCAGGATGGGACCAAGGAGTGAGGGGCTACGTGACCAGTTAGGCTCCTGAGTCGTGATGCTCAGGAGTCCCCCTTGACGCGCGAACAGTAAGTAGGGAGGGGAGGTGTAGGAGTGGATCTTCCATTCTACGTCGGCAGGGCCCGGCCCCGCGCATACCTCAACCGCCATTAGCCCCGACCAGAGACCAGGACGGGACCAAGGAGTGAGGGGCTATGTGACCAGTTAGGCTCCTGAATCGCGATGCTCAGGGGTCCCCCTTGACGTTCAAATGGCCTTTGTACCTTGGCTCCGCTCGGGGAGGGGCGCGCCACGAACCAGGCCCGAGGGGCCTGGCTGGGTGGCGTGCGCCCGGGCATGGCCCAGGCGCAGCCCCCATGCCCAGCCCCCTCGCGTGGCACTCCCGAGGGGAGGCGTTATGATAGGGCCAGACACTGAGCTCTGGGCTCCCTGAGGTTGATGCGGCCGTGGGCCACCCTCAGTTGTTTATCACCAGCGCGGAGCATAGCGCTTCCGTATGTGTACGGGCATAGCAGCTCCTCGGCAGTGTCGTCAGCCAGCGTGGAGCATGGTGCTTCCACTGGTATGTGGGAGGGGGCTCCCCTCCGGGAGGAGCCCCTGGGGCGTGTACAGCCTCGCCCTGACATGTGGCTGGCATGGTAGGGCTTGACGAGGTGTATCTGGGCACCCGTGAGCCAGCGCGAGACTCACGGGGCCCTACCTCAAGGCGGGTTTCGCCTGGCTCTGGGCCTTTGTTTGTAATGTGCTCCTGCAAATTTGGTTAGATGCCGATGCTCTACGTCCTCAGGTCCCAGCCCTCGAGCGAGCTCAGCCGTCGCTGGTATGCCAGGTCGCGATGCCGCGGACAAGGCCAGGAGGTGAGGGCTGGAGAGCCAGTAAGAGTCCATGAGTCGCGATGCTCAGGTACCCCCCTTTTAACGTGCAAGCGGTCGGCATGAGGGAAGAAGGGCATCGTCACAGGCATCAAGCAATAATCATGGTGGATCAAATGCACGACCTAAATAGATGCGAGAAAGATACAGGCCACTGGGTCAGGTCGAGTGGCTTGGGTATAATGCAGCCCGAGGGGCGCCCCCAACAAGGTAACCTAAAGGCATAAACAAAAGGGATACATGCCGCAGGGACGGAATCACGCGGCCTGGGAATGATGCAGCCCTAGGGGCGCTCCTAGTATGAAAATGAAACTCGAAGGATGTCACCTAATGATGTCGGAGATGAAGGGATGCTGAAGTAGCTGACGACGTGCACTGCGGAAGCCAGTCCTCACGAGCCCCCAGGCCCAGGAGCCTCGGGAGGCACCGGGGGCGCAGGCGGCTCTTCAAGGGCCATCTCCATCTCTGCCAGGACTGCGGAATGTCTAACCTCTTGAGCCTCCAGGATGCTCCTTAGCAGGCACTGATGAGCGGCAACTGCGTTCGGCAGGCCGAAAGGCATGCGAACGTAGCTGTGAGGTGGACCCTCGCAACGCCCCACGCGCGAAGGCCAGAGGCTCTCTTGAGATGTGGCTCGGTTGAGCCCTGGTACGTCGATGCAGACGCACATCCCACCATCCTCGCCTAGATGGGGAGCTACGGCGGGTAAGCGGAGGCTGCCACTCATGACTCTTGACTCCTGCAGCTCCTGAATGCTTCTTGCGATGAACTCCCGAGGGCTTGGCCCTCCTTGCCTTGTTCCTTCTTGAGGGAGACGTGCTTTGAAGCATGCCTCCAAGTGGTGCCCGAGCGCCTCCCTCGTGATCTTGGCAAAGTCGATGGCCCTCCAGGAGAGAGCCCCCGAGCCTTGCCCGAGGAGGGCACCGGGCGCGCCTTCCTATGCGATAGAAGGAGGCGCCCCTTGGACGGGCGCGGATCCTGACACGACACCATTGGAAGGGCCTGCCTCCCAAGGGTTCTGACCAGGTGATGCCTTCTTCTTCTTAGGGACTGCCTCGGGAAGTCTTCTGCTCCCGTGCTCTGGGTATTCAATTGTCGCGTCTTGGAAAGCACGCTCAAGGGAACACACTGCATCCCTTTCCTCACAAGGCACCATGATGACTCCACCGCTTCCTGGCATCTTGAGGACATTGTAGTCGTGATGAGTCACTGCCATGAACTTGGCCAGAGCTAGGTACCTGAGGATGACATTGTATGGCAGGCGAATGTGGGCGACGTCGAAGTCAATGAGCTCGGTGCGGTAGTTGTTGCGCTGCCCAAAGGTGACAGGAAGGCGGACTTGCCCTATCGGAATGGTGGAACCATCTGTGACTCCTAAGAAAGGCTTGGTTGGCTTAAGTTGATTGTATGGCACTTGGAGATTGTTGAATGTCTCAACGGACAGGACGTTGAGTCCTGCTCCGCCATCGATGAGGGTCCTGGTGACTTGCACATTGCTGATGATCGGGGAGCAAAGCATCGGGAGGACTCCGACTGTGGCTGCGCACTTGAGCTGATCCGCTGAGCTGAACATGATAGCGCATCCTGACCACCTAAGAGCGCATGTGGCCTCAAGCCTGGGGAGGACAGCATTCACCTCGCGAGCAAACTGTTTGAAGATGCACTGAGAAGCTGGGGCCTGAGCGCCG
The DNA here is from genome assembly GCF_002162155.2 of Triticum dicoccoides. NCBI lineage: Eukaryota > Viridiplantae > Streptophyta > Magnoliopsida > Poales > Poaceae > Triticum > Triticum dicoccoides. Next base: position 438,233,656 of record NC_041393.1, on the reverse strand, counting down.
CCCAAGATGCAAGCTATTGCGTGCGGCTCCTGGAAGCCCCCAGCCCCTTCGTCCTGATGATGGTCTTCATTCCTCCTCGACAGAGGTGGCGGAGGAGGGAGGCCTGTGTTGCCCTGGGGGCGATCCTCGCGAGGCTGATCCCTCCAGCCTCCCTTGCGAGGCTGGTCCTACCAGCGGTCCTCGCGAGGTCGGTCACGCCACCCTTGGCGAGGGCCACGGTCTTCCCCTTGTCCTCCACCTCTTCCTCCTCCTCAGCCATAGCCCCGGTCGTTGCGCTCGAGGCGTTGGTCGGCATGCACATCTCGCACGGCCCTGAGCTCTTGGCATTCATTGGTGTTGTGGGTGTGGAGGTCGTGGTACACGCAGTACCGACTGCCCTTGGATGACTCAAGCTGGTCCCTGCCTTGCTTGGTGTCTAGCTCTGCTGCCAGCACAGCAGCCCCCTTGCGCTTCACATCCTTGACCTTGGGCTTCTTTTCTTCTAGATCGGCAGCCGGAAGCTCGAGGAGGGAGAGGCTCCCCTCCTCAGCCCTGGCGCACTTGGTCGCCAAGTTGAACAGCTCCAGGGATGTGCACAGGTCTTCATGGATTGCCAGCTCCTCTTTCATATTGATGTCACGCACGCCATCAGAGAAGGCTGAGATGATGGCTTCTTCAGTCACCCTAGGGATCTTGAGGCGAGCGTTGTTGAAGCGCTGGATGTACTTTTGCAGGGTCTCTCCTGGCTGTTGCTGGATGCAGCGGAGGTCGCTCATGGCCGAGGGCCGGTCGCGAGTGCCTTGGAAGTTGGCGATGAAGCGAGTGTGCATCTCGTCCTAGGAGGAAATCGTCCCAGGAGCCAGGTTTAGGAGCCAGGTGCGGGCACCGTCCTTGAGCGCCATGGGAAACCAGTTTGCCATGACCTTCTCGTCCCCGTTGGCGGCTTCGATGCCCAGCTCGTAGAGCTGGAGGAACTCCATAGGTCAGCCGCGCCGTCATAGCACGGGGGCAGATCCGGCTTGAACTTGCCCGGCCAGGCCACGCTGCGCAGCTTGGCGGTGAAGGCACGGCAGCCGGCAGTGGCCATTCGAGGCCTTTGGTGGCGAAGGGCTTGATCTTGGAGGTCTCCGCGTGCCGCCGCTAGGAGAAGCGCGGGGTCTTGGCGCGCTGGAGCAGGAGCGCGGTCGTGATGTGCCGGTGCAGGGAGCACGCGGGCAGCTTCTTGAGGACGAGGGATCTCTTGGCAGCTCTTCTCTTGCTGCGCGGGCGCTGGACGGAGCGGGTCCCGGCCAGGGGCCGTGCGCCTTGGGGCCAGGGCGCCTTCTTGAGGGGGAGGCAGCTGAGGCGCCTCCGGAGCTGCGTTACCCGCGCAGGGCGGTGGGCGGTGCAGCGAGAGGGATTGTGCAGGGGAGCCCCTGCGGTGCTGACGAGCTCGGTGATGCAGGCGATCTACTCGTCATAGAGGTCGTCAACGGGACGGTAGTGCAGGAGCTCTCGTGCCAGGAGCAACACGGTGTGCGCGTCCGTGGGGGCGCAAGGGCGTGCGATGACAAGCCTGCTGGAGTTAGTGACGGGGTGGTGGTGCGGCCTTCCCGCCGCACCAAGGGATGCGGAGACGACGCCTGCTGCTCGTTCCCCGCCGGACTGGTGGCGGTGTGGGAGGCAGGCGATGGGGAACAACGGGGAGGCCCTCCGACAGGGGCCATCTGGGCGACATGGGCTGCGAGGGCAGCCCGGCGCTCGGCGCGGGCTCGACGAGCGTCAGCCATGGACGCAACGGACGGCGAAACGCAGACGACGGAAGGCGTGATTCCGGCGCACCCCTACCTGGCGCACCAAATGTCGGATTACGGGTTCCGGCAGACCCTTAAGGTTCGAACTCTGGGGTGCGCACGGAGATCACTCCCCCTACCGACTCACGTCTCGTCGCCTTGCAAAGGATCTAGACTACACAAAGAACAACACAAGGGACACAAGGTTTATATTGGTTCAGGCCACCATGGTGGTGTAATACCCTACTCCAGTGTGTGTGGTGTGTGGATGGCCTCAGGGGCTGATGAACAATACAAGGAAAGAACAGCCTCGCGAGGGATGTTCTTGCGGTGGGTTGTCTCTTCGGTGGGTTGATTCTCTCTCTCTCTATGCTATGATGGCTAGTCCTATTTATAGAGCAAGGCCCTGGTCCTCTTCCCAAATGTTGAGCGGGGAGGGCGTCAACAATTGGCCATTTTGAAGGGGAACATCTAGTACACTTATCCTGACTAAAGTTAGTCCTCGTCTGCCAAAGACTCTGACGATGACGCCTTCTTGGGCTCCACGATGACCTCCATCCTGCCGTTCTGCTGGTCTTGGTCTTGTTGCACCAGAATGGCAACCTTTGCCTGATGCCTTGGCCTGTGCTTGCCCCCTTTGCACCAAAGGGGAAACAAGGACACTGCCCAGGCCGGCGCCCGCCTGGCGCCCGCCTGGCTTCGGTCGTCATGGCTTGTGTCACGGGCACCTCGTGAGGTACCCCGCCTTGATATCTCCGCCTCCTCACGAGCCAGCCTGACAAGGCTGCGCCTGAGGAAGCTTCCTGTCGTCCGCCCCGCGAGGCTTGTCCCCTTTCGAGGGTCTTGAGCTTGTGTTAACGAAGATGGGCCGTACTGGGCCACTCCTTGAGCCACGCCGCAAGCCGCAGGCAGGCAAGTCTAGGTACCCCCGTTCCCAGAATGCCGACAAATATGATACCATGTGCACATTGATCCAAATGATGCCAAATTACAAGAATCTCAAGCCAACAGAGGTCATTGGAAGAATTGTTGCTCATGAGATGTCACTCGAGGATAAGGAGGAGCTGCACAATAAGTCAAGTGGTGCTTACAAAGCCTCATGTGAAGCTCCCACATCATAAAGTGAGAAACAAACCTTCAATGAAGAATTGAGCCTATGTGTGAAGAACTTCAACAAATTCTACAAGAGTAGAAGCAAGGAAAGAAGTTCCAAGTCAAGGTCCTACAATGACAAAAGATCTTCCAGTCTAGAGCAAAATTGCTACAACTATGGAAGACTCGAACACTATTCCAATGAGTGTATGGCTCCCTACAAAAGAAGAGAAGATTCAGCTAAGAGGAGAAGTATAAGAGAAGAATCACCGCCAAGAGAGAGAAGGAGTAGAGATGATCGTTATGAACGAAGAACATCCTGGAGAAGCAAGGATTCGGAAAGGAAGGACAAGTCATCAAGAAGCTACACAAAACAAAGACATCAAGCTCATGTTGGTGAATGGGTATCCGGTTCCGACTCTGAGCATCACTCTGAGAGAAGCTATCACTCCGACTCTGAACATACTCAAGATGAAGGTGTTGCCGGTCTAGCACTTGTGTCAACCAACTCCCACGACATATTTGATTCACCAAATGAAGGACTTGGAAGATGCTTCATGGCTAAAGGCCCAAAGGTAACACACCCCGAGTATGTTGATTTCAATAGTGATGCAGATGACTTGCTAGGTGATGATGATTTACTTATTGACAACTCTAGTGATGAATACTATGATGAAACGTCAATTAATCATGCTAATCAAGATAAAATGAATGATGATGATAAGGAGAAGATTGAGCTCTTAACTAAAGAACTAGACACTCTTAAGTTAGCTCATGAAACTATCTTAGGGGATCATCGAGAACTTTTAAGGACTCATGAGAAGTTATGCTTTGAAAAGCTCAACCTTGATCAAGAGCATGAGTTCTTAAAGGCAATCAATGATGATCTTCGCAAAAAAGTTCTTCTTACATTGCCAAGCGTTTACTCTTATCTACTTACATGCCTCAAGTCAAGTCTAGTAACAAGAACAAGAAGGATACTTCCTCTAGTAGTGACAATAATCATGCTAAATCCAATGTTGTTGCTTCTAGTAGTTCTCATGATTCCACTAATGATTCTCTTAGCCAAGTTACACTTAAGCAAGAAAATAGTTTATTGAAGGGAATTATAGAGAAAGGTGTTTACAAGAGCCTTGCCGGGAGTAAGCAATTCGAGGAAATTGTACGCAAGCAAGGAAGGCACCGGAAGAACCAAGGTGTTGGTTTTGAACGAAAGTTCAATGCCAATGGAGTTGAGTGGGAAGAATATCAATACCCCAAGACGAAGTTTGTTCCTCAACAAGAGAAGTATGATCCTACTTCCTTCAAAGGGACACAAGCTCAAGATGATCTTCCACCACAAGACCACAAGCAAAAAGGCAAGGATGAGCTTCAAGAGGAGATTGATGCATTTGAAGAAGCTCCCAAGGCCTTGGTCAAGTGGGTTCCCAAGACTACGTGAAGTTCTACTTCATCAAGTACGACTACAACTCCAAGGATTTCCATCAACATGGTGTGGATCCTGAAGAAGAAGAACTAGAGAGTTCTTGAGGGTGACTCCGCCAACAAACTTCACTCATATCATTTTGGCAAGGACAAGTGCAATCAACTTCCACATCTTGCACTAGTTCATGGAGTCACAAACCCTCTTGTTGGTAAGACAAGGGACAAGGTAACCTAATGCTTTCATAGACATCATCTGTGTGTGCACCACTCTATGTCTATGGATATACTTGTTTGTTCCTTGTGGGACTAACCTGTGTAGGTATTGAAAGTGCAACTCACTCCAAAGGATTGCTCCGAATGATCTACATCAACATTGAGCTTCCACATCTTCAACACCTACATGAAGTCATCTTCGACAAAACCCAAGGTTAGTTCATCCCTCTAAGGGGGTATCTCACATCTAGGGGGAGATTTACTCTAAGAAATGAGTTAAAGCAACTCTAATGGTGTGAACACATCAATGCATTATGTAAAAGTGGTAACCCCACTTGAGCTTAAACGATGAGTATGACCTATGATCAAATGTTCTCATTTGACTCCTAACTCAATATACTCATATATAGATGACCTAGTCATCGCCAATTGCTTGATAGATGCTAGAATTGGTTGTGCATGCTTTGCCACGTATTTCATTTGTCATTTTATTGTGTGAGCATGTTGGTTGCATATTTTACTCATTCGAGGACATCCACTTGTAGTTTTGCTTGTTTGGCTTCTTTTTCTTTTGGCCAAGTGGATGGACAAGAATGCCTAAGAACCTTCTCTAGCTATCTATGCTTTTCTTGTCTCAAACTCTATTCATGCTACATCACAAAATTTGATCAAGTTAGATTCGAACCACTCTGTGTGAGGAGCACTCGGAGTTCCCGATTCGTCATGGACATAAACTTCCAAAACTTCTTTATGCATTTCGGTCTGACCGATTCTTCCATTTAGGTCATACCGAGATCACTAAGTCGATCTAGGTTTTCAATCTCGGTGCAACCGATTTGAACATTTTGGTCTCACCGAGTTGCAGTAACTGCTTGCAGTGATGCATCTCGGTGCCACCGAGTTGTTCCACTCGGTCACATCGACAGGGTCGGGCTATATATACCCACGGGCAATTTTTTTGGAAATTTCTCCGACCAATTTCGCCCGCGCTCAGCCTGCTCTGCCTCCAAGGTCTCCGGATCGTCCTCCTCATCGCCAGCCACCTCCCGCCGCTGGTCTCCGCCGCCGTCAATGGGAATCAACACCGTCGTTGCCGCAGTAGCGAGTCCATCGCCGAACTAGGGTATGGACTTGATCACTGTGCTATCCTTTTCCGATTCCTAGCACATTCTGTTCGTCATGAATCTTGCCACGATTGAAACTATCTCATCTAATCAAAACAATCCGTAGATTAGGTTTGGATTGAAAATTTAGGGTTAGGTTTCCGCCGAAACCATCTCGGACCCACCGAGTTGTAGAAATCGGTTCCACCGATTTGGCCAAGGCCATTGCACATGTAATTCTCGGTCTGACCGAGAATTGCAAATCGGTATATGACCGAATTCAGAACTTTGTGAAACCCTAGCAGTTTCGGTGCCACCGAACTGTGACTCGGTCTGACCGAGTTCACTAGTTCAGGTTCCTAAAGCTGCTTCAGTATCACCGAGTTTACAAATCGGTTGATCCGAAATGCTTTCTGTGGAAAACTAAAACTAAGTTTTTAATTCAATCTTTTGCAAAAACCTTTGTATTTTTGTGATGCTCATCCCCTCTATCTCATCTACATCTATTCATAGGGTCAGCGGTCAGTGTTTGCAACATGTCTGATCAGAGTGACAGCCAAAACAGCGAAGATGAGCAGGTTCCTATGAGTGAGGGCACTAGTCCCTCTAGTTCCTCAGATGATGGCAGCAGGAGCACCCCAAGCAACTTACCCAAAGCTACCACCAGGAACAAGAAGAAGAAAACTTCAGACTCAGAGGATGAAGACTATGTGGCAGAAGAGGATGAAGCCACATCCAGGAAAGTGCTCAAAAAGGAGTATGGCACTGCTGCAGCCACCAAGCCAGGTCTGAACAGGAAAGTCCCTGCCAAGAGGACTCCTATGCTGAAAGTCAGAGCATCAACTCAGGAAACTGAGAGATCAGAACCCAAGGAGCCAGAAGTGATTGAAAAGAAGAGGAAGGAAAGGGTCAAGAAGACCATGGCCAGGGTTGTTGGAAAGCCTTCCATGATGGAAGAGGAAGAAGAAGAGGCTGCTGCTCCAGCTCCCAAAGCTCAAAAGCTCATGGGTGATGCCATAAGGTCAGGAGCTGCTTCATCAAAGCCCAAAGAAGCACCCAAGGCTGCTTCCAAGCCCAAGATTGCACCAAACAGGAATACCAGGAACATCCCAGCTGCTGAGAAGAACAAGGCCCCAGTGCCTAAAGTTGTTGCTGAAGAGGAAGAAGATGAAGAGCATGTTCTGAGAAAGTTGAAGCCTAAAATTCCATATCATAACGATGCTCATCCTGTTGCCGAGAACATGAAGCTGAGAAAGGATGCATGATTCAAACGGTGGATGTTGACTGATCCTTATGCAGTCAGGAGGAGAACTGCTGTGGACTACAGGTTCCATACAAAGGAACGACAGGATTTCTATGAGACAGTGCTGCTGGACAAGAAGCCAATAGTCTGTGAGATGAGATGGGTGGACTGGAAATACATCAAGGAAAATGAAGCACACTATCCTGGTGTGCATGACAGTTTTAAGGGTTGTGGAGTGGATGACTTTGTTGGGCAGAAGCTCACAAAGTGGAATGATGAGCTAATAGTGCAATTCTACTCCACAGCACACTTCTATCTAGATGGTAGAATAGTAGGGATGTCTGAAGGTACAAGGTACCAGTCTACTATTGAAGAATGGGACAATCTGATAATGCACCAAAGGATAAAAAGGATGACTTGGATGTCTATGCCAAGAAGAAGATGGATCACAACACTATGGCACACATGTACAAGGAGATCCTAGATGCTGTTGTTGAAACACACAAGTTTGGATCTGTACATTTCCTTCTGTCAGGACTGCCAACCATCAACTGGATCCTCAGGCACACACTTTTGCCCAAGTCAGGTGATCATAACATGATCAGAGGCCATGCTATCAATCTGCTACACTTGTTTGATGTGCCTCAAAAGTTCGAGGTCATGAGCCTCATTGTTGAAACTATCAAGAGGACAGCTGCAGACCAGAAGAGAAGTTGTGGGTATGCCCCACAGATCCAGGAGCTGATTAACTCCAAGATGGGCACTGGCACATACTTGTTGGACAAGGATCACATGCCTATCTATCCAGATTTTGAGGGCAACCAAGTGGTTATGGATGAAGATGAACCATCTTCTGTGCAAGCACAAGCAAATAAGGAGAAGGCAAGGACTGAGAAAGCTACCAAGATGCCAACAATTGATGAGGCATCTGAGTACTTCCTAAAGAGCAAGCAAGATCAGCTTGGCTACTTGATAGCATCCACTCTAAGGATTGAGAAAGGGTTGGACACCCTGACTCAAAACCAGGAGAGCCTGGAGAGGATCATGGAGCAGAGGTTCTATGACTTGGATGTGAAGGTAACTGAGATCCAGTCTGTTGTTGAGCAACTCCAGGATGACATGCAGGAGAGGAAGGGCAAGACAACCATTGAGGCATTTGCTAGAGTGCCTAGAGCTCAGAGATCAACTGATGTGCCTGTGACAGACACAAGAGCAACTTCATCTGCACCTGCTACAGCTTCAGTGCCACCAGCTCCAGCATCTACTCCACCAGATCCAACTTCATCAACTGATGCCTTCATCCTTGGAGTCATATCTACACCACCACATCAAGACCAAGCCCGAGAGACGACATAGTATTATGCATTTTCTAGGAACTTTTTGGTAACTTGTTGCCAAAGGGGAAGAAAAATGTATAGATCATAGGCTTCAAGAGAGAGAGTTTGCTTTTGTTCTCTCTTGTTTTTTTTTGTGGTTGAACTTTGTTTGCTTTCACTTGCTTGAGATACCTTATTGCCTATGTGATACTATAATGATCATGCATTTGATCATATGCTACATTAATGCTTGTTGGATGACATTATCCTTTTATATCTATATGATCATTCACTTTGCTTGGTGATGAGTGCATGTATTTTGATTATTATCATTTTCAGCGCTCCACCAAGATGTATGTGACATGGGAGAGTAACTCATGAACCTAACTCTATGTGCATTTGCAGTCCAAAGCAAATCTTAAACTATGCACAAATTTAGGGGGAGGGCTCTCACATTTCACATACTTCTCAAAGCGACAATGTTTTTCAATCTTATTATCATTTGTCGAAGCTTTGATCTATATGTTGTCATCAATTACCAAAAAGGGGTAGATTGAAAGTGTAACTATCCCTAGGTGGTTTTGTTAATTCCTAACAACATATAGCTCATTGAGCTAATACTATTCCAAGATAAATATTTCAGGAAAGCTCAATGAATGGCATGGCATGGATGAGAAAAGTGGACCCTTCAAAATGCTCAGGGTAAAAGGATTGGCTCAAGCTTCAAGCTCAAGACTCTACATTTTATATTTTAGTGATCCAAGATCACATTGAGTCTATAGGAAAAGCCAATATTATCAAGGAGGGATGAGGTGTTGCTTAATGAGGTTCTTGCTTCATAGTGCTTAGTGATATGCTCCAAAACCCTCAACTACTTTCCCACATCCACATATGACCTAAACCTAAAGTCTAACTCGGCCCCACCAATTCTTTCTATCCGGCGTCACCGAGTTAAGATGTCATAGCCACTGCCACAAACCCTATGCAAATCGGTCTTACCGATAGGGATCTCGGTCTCACCGAGATGGGATTGTAATCTCTCTGTTTCCCTTTGTAACGTTTCGGTACCACCCAGATGAGCGATCGGTCCCACCGATATTGCAATGTAAATTCTTTGTTTCCCTTTCGTAACAGTTCGGTCCCACCAAAATGAGCGAACCGTTCCCACCAAGTTTATCTGACCAACTCTCTGGTTAGCTTATTACGAAAATCGGTCTCACCGAGTTTGTGTAATCGGTCTCACCGAGATTATGTTATGCCCTAACCCTAACCATATCAGTCCTACCGAGTTGCATGTCGGTCCCACCGAAAACCCTAACGGTCACTAGGTTTACTGAATCGGTCAGACCGAGTTTCTCAATTCGGTTCCACCGATATTAGTAAATTGTGTGTAACGGTTTGATTTTGTGTGGAGGCTATATATACCCCTCCAGCTCCTCTTCATTCGTGGAGAGAGCCATCAGAACAAACCTACACTTCCAACTTACCATTTCTGAGAGAGAACCACCTACTCATGTGTTGAGACCAAGATATGCCATTCCTACCATATGAATCTTGATCTCTAGCCTTCCCCAAGTTGCTTTCCACTCAAATCTTCTTTCCACCAAATCCAAATCCTGTGAGAGAGAGTTGAGTGTTGGGGAGACTATCATTTGAAGCACAAGAGCAAGGAGTTCATCATGAACACACCATTTGTTACTTCTTGGAGAGTGGTGTCTCCTAGATTGGCTAGGTGTCACTTGGGAACCTCCGACAAGATTGTGGAGTTGAACCAAGGAGTTATAAGGGCAAGGAGATCGCCTACTTCATGAAGATCTACCGCTAGTGAGGCAAGTCCTTCATGGGCAACGGCCATGGTAGGATAGACAAGGTTGCTTCTTTGTGGACCCTTCTTGGGTGGAGCCCTCCCTGGACTCGCGCAGCCGTTACCCTTCGTTGGTTGAAGTCTCCATCAACGTGGATGTACGATAGCACCACCTATCGGAACCACGGCTCAAAAATCACCGTGTCTCCAAATTGCGTTTGAATTCTCCAAACCCTTCCCTTTACATTCTTGCAAGTTGCATGCTTTATTTTCCGTTGTTCATATACTCTTTGCATGCTTGCTTGAATTGTGTTAATATTGCTTGACTTGTGCTAAGTTTGCTAAAATCTTCCAAAGACTAAAATTGGGAAAAGGTTAAGTTTTTATTTGGTCAAGTAGTCTAATCACCCCCCCTCTAGACATACTTCAAGATCCTACACCGGGGACACGGCTAAACATGATTAGTTTGTACACTCTGCAGAGGTTTGCGCACTTTTCCCCACAAGACTCGATTACATCCATGGTCGGAGATTCGAGACACAGTCTTTCTAAAGCATTAACTCTCTACTCTGGATAGACAGTACCACCTACAACCCACTACATCTGCTAGTCTACCTCTTCAAGAGCTTCATGCAACTTACTCAACTATGCCAGAGCCCATATTGGCTTGTGGCTGCACACGGAAGTTTCTAGCATGAATAATCTTATGATCCCTTTGAGCCTGGGTGGCGGACCGTAGGATTATCACACGGGTACTCCGGGATATCCTAGGACAACACTGGATTCTCCAGGTGCCCTGACAACCACTGGGTACTCCAGGGTGCCTCAAGCAATCCACCCAGATGTGCATTTAAGTAGCCACCTTAAGTTAACCATTAATTAACAATACTCACATCGGTCATGGATACACTCACCCAAACCACGTCTACGGGCATAGCATAGCAATATAAGCATAACGTAGAAGTAACTCCCAAAGGTTTGATAATAAAAGGGCAATAGGTTCTACCTCATCATCTACTTCCCAAAAACCACATGTTAATCAGATCCTAACCATGCAATTGTTTGAGGGTTGATCTAATGCAATAAAACTAGGTAGTAAAGATGTATGATCAAAGTGTTGCTTGCCTTGCTGATGATCCGTGAAACCTAGAGACTCGTAGTAGCACGCTTTGCACTCCGGGTACTCTATCGCAAACAAACAATAACATACATAAGCACTAAAATAGAAGCACGGGTAAAACTCAAATAAGAGATCTAACTAGAAAGTTCAACTGAAGAACTCCAGTTTGCAAAAAGAATCAAATCGAACGAAGCAACGAAACTCAAACTACGAAAAAAAACAAGATCCGTTTACTAATCTGGACTAAAGTCAAATTTTCCAGTACAACAATCTTGTTCAATTTGGTTAAACAGAAATAGGGCTTCGTGATGAAGATCTGGGCGTTTGAATCGCCTGATTCCGATAAACAAGCAAAAAGATAAACTAAAACGAAGATCAGGGTAGAAATCGCGATCGAAAATAATCGCGGGAAAACCCTGGAAAAAGAAAAACTGACGAACAAGCTAACGAATGAACATTCGCTGTCTGCGGCTAATGGGTGAACACCATTCATTAAAATGATGGTACGGACGAACGTCCGCTATTTAAATAAACCAGGAAAATCGAACCGATCTATTCTAAAAAAATGGATCTAGTTTTTCGAATCAGCTAATTGAACTGCCAATCAAGGGCAGGGCCTACACATGGAGCAATATGCAGATTGATCCACTGCTCGAACAGTTAGACTGGTTCCTCACTTCCAACAATTGGACATCTTCATACCCAACACACTAGTGGTGCCCTTGGGAAAACCAGTTTCTGATCATATCCCGTGTGTGGTGAAAATTGAAACATCCATTCCACGCAGTAAAAATTTTAGGTTCGAATCTTATTGGACTGAACATCCTGGTTTCTTTGAGTTGGTCCAATCGGTCTGGTCAAGAACCTTCAAGCATACCTCCAATGCAGCCACTTTGCTAGCCAGAAAATTCAAAGCACTCAGATATGAGTTGAAGCGGTGGAGTAAAAGAATCTCTAAACTAACAGTGGCGATCGATAATTCTAATCTTGCATTAGCCAATCTTGATGCTCTTGAAAACATTAGAGCCCTCTCCACGCCAGAGCAGAACTTCTGGACAATCCTAAAAAGGCACCTCCTTCGGTTGTTGGACTATCAACGACAATACTGGCAAAAAAAGATGCACTATCCGTTGGATCAAATTTGGAGACGAAGACCCTAAATTTCTGAAAGCTCTGGCATCGGAGAGATACAGACGAAACACAATACCAACACTCAAACTCTCGGATGGATCGGTCGTAGATGATCACGCGGGTAAAGAGGCAATCATTTATCATACATTTAAAGAGCGGTTGGGGAAATCAGGCGAATTCCAAATGAAATTCAACCTCCCTGACATCATCAAAAAAGTTGAGGGACTGGAGACACTTATTGTCCCCTTCACCAAGCAGGAGATAGATGTGATCGTTAACAAAATGCCGACCGACCGAGCTCCAGGACCAGATGGTTTCTCTGGTATCTTTATCAAATGCTGGCATATTATTAAGAACGACTTCTATGATCTATGCAACCAGTTCTATGAGGGGACCCTAAATCTTGAAAGCATCAATGAGGGGTTTATTACACTCATTCCTAAGGTTCGCTCCCCAGAGAATGTCTCTGATTTTAGACCAATCACTTTGTTGAATTGTTGTCTTAAGATTCTCACAAAACTTCTTGCCAACCGACTACAAAAGCTCATTCTTAAAATCGTTCATCGAAACCAATATGGATTCCTAAAAGGCCGATCACTACAGGACTGTCTCGCCTGGGCGTTCGAATATATCCATCAGTGTCAAGCCTCCAAGGAAAAGATCATCCTCCTAAAACTGGATTTTGCAAAGGCCTTTGATATGATCGAACATGATGCTATGCTTATGATTATGCAGCATATGGGATTTGATGACAGATGGCTCAATTGGATAAAATGCATTTTCTCCTCTGGCAAGTCAGTGGTGCTTCTAAATGGGGTCCCGGGTCGTCAATTCAACTGTAAATGTGGTGTTCGACAGGGTGACCCCTTCTCTCCATTGATTTTTGTATTGGCGGCTGACCTCTTACAGGCCGCAATCAATGACGCTTTCAGACATGGCCGAATCCAGCTACCGTTCCCCAGAGAGAACCAACACGACTACCCTGTGATACAATACGCGGACGACACGCTCATTCTTCTTCCTGCATGCCCGGTCCAAGCCCTCACAATCAAAAACATTTTCACTGACTACGCTGACTCCATTGGGCTCAAGATAAACTTCCACAAGTCCACACTTATCCCAATCAACTATGAGGCTGCCTGCTACAATGAGCTCTCCAATATCTTTGGATGTAATGTTGGTTCCATGCCCTTCACTTACCTAGGGTTACCTCTCGGGACAACCAAGCCCTCAGTTCAAGATTTAATGCCGCTTGTTTGTACAATGGAACGTCGGATGTCAAGCACTCTGGCCTTGATGTCGTATGGAGCCAGGCTATCTCTACTCAATACCATGATCACTTCACTAGTCATCTTTGCTTTGTGCACTCTTAGACTGCCACCAAAGATAATTGAACTGCTTGATAAACTGCGAAGGAAGTGTCTATGGACAAAGAAGACAGAACATGGGGACAAATGCAATTCCCTTGCGGCCTGGAGTATGGTGTGTAGACCAAAACAGTGTGGAGGCCTTGGTATAATCAACCTACGCGTACAAAGCGATGCCCTCCTTCTCAAATATCTGCATAAATTATACAACAAGCACGATGTACCTTGGGTGGAGCTTGTGTGGTCCACATACTATACAAACAAAATCCCCCATGCCATGGAACCATGCGGATCATTCTGGTGGAGAGATGTTCTCAAGCTCACCCCGATTTACAGAGGGATTTCTAAAGCCATTGTGCATGATGGAGCTACAGTGCTCATGTGGAAAGACCTGTGGCTCGACGCCACTCTCGATGAAAAGTACCAGCGCGCCTTCTCCTTTGCAAAAAATGAAGATATTTCGGTTAAGGATTTCCTGGGATCCACATCTCTGCATGAAACGTTTCACCTCCCACTATCAGTCCAAGCAATGCAAGAAATCCGTGATCTTCAGCAACAGGTGAGGCATGTTGGCAACGCTACTGATCCGACCCCCCACGATAATTGGACTTACTGTTGGGGCTCAGTGGATTTTAAGGCGATCAAATACTACAAATTCTATTTTCGAGAGGTGCATGCACATCAATCATACAAGTGGCTCTGGGCAGCCAGGTCAACGCTCAAAATTAAGGTCTTTGGGTGGCTTCTTCTCTCTGACCGCTTAAACACACGTAACATGCTAAAGAGGAGACACTACAATATTGGAGACGATTACAACTGCCTTCTTTGTGATCAGCAAATTGAAGAGACTGTCGAGCACATGGTCTTCCAGTGCCCCTTTAGCCAACGATGTTGGTCCATTCTAGGGATAACTTGGCAGCAAACTGGTTCAAGGCTTCGGTGGATCAGCATGGCAGCTCATGATTGGAGCAGTCCCATGTTCATGGATGTTTTCCTTCAAGCGGCTTGGAGCATTTGGAAAGAGAGGAATAACAAACATTTCAGAAGCATCCCACCAACTATTCTATCATGGCTCCAACGTTTCAAACATGACTTTGCCCTGCTCCAACATAGAACCAGAGAAGATGTGAGAGACTTTATTCTCTCTTTCGTAATTAGCTTAGAACCCCCTTGATTGCCCCCCCCATATAAAGTAGTAGTAGCCCTAGCCTCCACAGGTGGAGGTAAGGCGCCAGGTAAAAATGCCATGTACATTGTACCCTGCTTTTGAGTAATACAAACACAGTGGGAGCCTCTCCCACTGTCCAATTCCTCAAAAAAAATGAACGGGTTTTAAAGAAAAACCGAACGACGGCGGTGGCGGCATATACCTCCGGCGAGGCTCCAGCGAGGCGGGGCGGCTCCGGCGGGGCTCGGTTGTGGCGGCGGGACAGCGAGGGGGCGACAGCGGTGTCGAGCGGCGGCGACTCGCGGCGCGGCTGTGGCGGATGCGGGTGCGGGGTGGCGCGGTGGTGGGTGGCGGAGAAGCGGCAGGGTGGCGGGGTACTTATAGGAGGCGGGGGGCGAGGCCAACTTGGGGAGGGGTGACATGGCGGCGTGGCTCGGCTGGACTGCTCGGCTGGGCTCCGGCCCAGTCGGGCGGGATTTTCTTTGTTTTAATAGATTTTGCCGAACAAAACAAATCCTAGAAAATAAAATAAAAATCTAAATATAGCAAAACAAATTTTCACCGTCTAAATAAAATATTTAGAACATGATGAACATTTTCTTGGCCTAAAAATGCAATTTGAAAATGTGCATTTTTTTTCTAATTCAAATAAAATTGCAATAAAATCCAAATATAACTATTTATTTGATTTTAATATATTTCCTCGAATATTTCATTTATTTTGGAGAAGTCATATTATCTCCTCTCATAATTTTTAATATGAAATATTTTTGAAGAGAAAAATAATTAAAACCAAGTGATCCTCTTTCTGAAATTTGAGAAAACTCAAATATGAAAATAACAAAATCCCCAACTCTCTCCGTGGGTCCTTGAGTTGGGTAGAATTTCTAGGATCAACCCAAAATGCAATAAAATATGATATGCAATGATGATCTAATGTATAACATTCCAAATTGAAAATTTGGGATGTTACAAACCTACCCCCCTTAAGATGAATCTCGCCCTCAAGATTCGGGTTGGCTAGAAAATAGGTCCGGGTGGTCCTTCCGTAGGTCTTCCTCTCGTTCCCAGGTGGCTTCATCCTTAGTATGGTGGCTCCACTGGACTTTGCAGAACTTGATAACCTTGCTGCGAGTAACTCGACTGGCAAACTCGAGAATCTTCACTGGTTTCTCCTCGTAGGTTAAATCGCTATCCAACTTAATCGCTTCCAGTGGAACGGTATCTCTCAAAGGAATATCAGCCATCTCTGCGTGGCACTTCTTCAACTGGGAAACGTGGAACACATCGTGAACTCCATACAATCCTTCTGGCAATTCCAACTTGTAAGCAACTTCTCCCATACGCTCCAGAACTTTGTATGGTCCCACAAAACGTGGTGCTAACTTTCCCTTAACTCCAAAACGTTTAACTCCTCGAAGTGGGGACACACGAAGATATACTCTGTCTCCAACTTTATAAACTGTCTCCTTGCGTTTAGAATCCGCATAGCTCTTCTGCCTGGACTGGGCTACCTTGAGTCTATCGTGAATCAGCTTAACCTTCTCTTCGGACTCTTTAATCAAGTCTAGTCCAAACAACTGACGGTCTCCAACTTCATCCCATAGCAACGGTGTACTGCACCTCCTTCCATACAAAGCTTCGAAAGGGGCCATCTTCAAACTTGCTTGACAACTGTTGTTGTAAGAGAACTTTGCATTTGGCAAATTGTCGTCCGAACTAGATCCATAATCTAGCGCACAAGCTCTCAACATGTCCTCCAGAATCTAATTGACTCTCTCGGACTGTCCATCTGTCTGTGGATGAAAGGTTGTACTGAATTCTAGCCTAGTACCCAAAGTCTCATGCAACTG
The DNA here is from genome assembly GCF_002162155.2 of Triticum dicoccoides. Taxonomy (NCBI): domain Eukaryota; kingdom Viridiplantae; phylum Streptophyta; class Magnoliopsida; order Poales; family Poaceae; genus Triticum; species Triticum dicoccoides. The sequence goes on along the minus strand of NC_041393.1, from coordinate 438,217,070 downwards.
ATTCCAGGACTTTGAGGTAAACTGGGTTCCTCTATCTGATACGATGGTCCTCGGAACTCCATGCAGACATAGGATCCTGGTCATATATATCTTTGCCAACTTAGCACTGGTGTACGTGGTCTTCACTGGGATGAAATGAGCTACCTTCGTCAAACGATTGACTACAACCCATATTGAGTCATAGCCTGAACGAGTCCTAGGCAATCCCGTGATAAAATCCATGCCTATCTTATCCCACTGCCATTCGGGTATTGGCAATGGCTGTAGCAATCCTGCTGGCTTCTGATGCTCTACCTTCACTCTCTGACATACATCACAAACTGCTACATACTCCGCAATATCCTTCTTCATTCCGGTCCACCAGAAACTATGCTTCAAACCCAGATACATCTTGGTATTTCCTGGGTGAATCGAATACGGTGAATCATGCGCCTCCTGTAGAATCAACTTCCTGATCTTGGGGTCATTGGGCACATATATGCGATCCTCAAACCATAAGGTATCGTACTCATCCTCACGAAATCCTTTAGCCTTTCCTTTGCTCATCCTTTCCTTTATCTCTGCAATCTCCTTGTCAGTCTTCTGTGCTTCTCTGATCTTATCCATCAAAGTAGACTGAATTTCTAGTGCTGCTACATAGCCTCTCGGAACTATTTCCAAACATAGCTCGTGAAGATCCTCTGCTAACTCCTTGGGTAATCCTCCGGTCATGAGTGTATTGACATGACTCTTGCGACTCAGTGCATCGGCTACTACCTTAGCCTTTCCGGGATGATAGTGCAACCTCATATCATAATCCTTAATGAGCTCCAACCATCTCCTCTGCCTGAGATTTAACTCCTTCTACGTGAAGATATACTTCAAACTCTTGTGATCTGTGTACACCTCACAATGGTTTCCGATGAGAAAATGTCTCCATGTCTTCAAGGCATGCACTACGGCTGCTAATTCCAAATCGTGTATAGCATAATTCAACTCATGGGGTTTAAGCTGTTGTGAGGCATATGAAACAACTCTTCCCTCGTGCATAAGCACTCCTCCAAGTCCTCAACAGAAGCATCAAAATACATTTGATAATCCTTGCATTGATCTGGAAGAATCAACACTGGGGCTGTAACCAAAGGTTTCTTCAACTCCTGAAACTAGCCTCACATTCCTCAGTCCATTTAAACTTGGTATCCTTCTTCAACAACTCCATCATGGGCTTTGCAATCTTCGAGAAATTCTCAATGAACCTCCTGTAGTAACCAGCGAGTCTAAGAAAACTCCGGATCTCTCCAACTAACATGGGTGCTTCCCAATTCAACATTGTGACAACCTTGGTGGGGTCTACTGCTATTCCTTCTCCGGATATAACATGTCCAAGGAATCCAACTTCCTTCAACCAAAACTCACACTTGCTGAACTTGGCATACAACTGATGTTCTCTGAGCTTCCCAAGTACCAAACGCAAATGCTCCTTATGCTCCTCTTCATTCTTCGAGTAGACCAATATGTCATCAATGAACACCACGATGAACTTATCCAAAAACTCCATAAACACCTTGTTAATCATGTTCATGAAATAGGCAGGCGCGTTAGTCAGACCAAATGACATAACGGTATACTCATATAGCCCGTACCTTGTGGTAAAAGTTGTCTTAGGTATATCCTTCTCTCGAATCTTCAGCTGGTGGTATCCTGATCACAGATCGATCTTGGAAAATACTTTAGCTCCTTGTAACTAGTCAAACAAATCATTGATCATCGGTAGTGGGTACTTGTTCTTGATTGTCACTTCATTCAATCCATGATAATCAACAACCATCCTCAACGATCCATCCTTCTTCTCCACGAGAAGTACTGGTGATCCCCAAGGTGACGAACTTGGGCGAATATATCCTTTATCCAGTAACTCCTTAATCTACTTCTTAATTTCCTCCAAATCCTTTGCGGGCATCCGATACGGTCTCTTAGATATTGGCCCTCTGCCTGGCAAAAGCTCAATCAAAAACTCAATGTCTCTATCTGGTGGCATGCCTGGCAACTCTTCTAGAAATACATTAGGGAAATCCTTCACCACTGGTACTTCCTCCTGTACAACTCCAAATAAGGAATTCACTTGAGTCCTCTTCGGTACATGCCAGGATACATACTTGATTCTTCTTCCTTTTGGGGTGGTGAGCAAAATCGACTTACTGGCACAGTCAATGTTCCCTCCATACTTCGATAACCAATCCATGCATAATATCACATCCAGTGCTTATGACTCCAATACTATTAGGTGAGAGCGGAACACATAGTTACCAATCCTTAATGGTAACCGATCACACCATAGGCTAGCCATATACTCTGCTCCTGGTGAGGTTACTAACATGGGTGACCTAAGGGCTTGGGTTGGCAGGTTAAACTTATCCACAAATTCCCTTGATATGTATGAATGCGATGCACTAGTATCAAAAAGAACGATTGGAGTAAAGGACTTAACCAAAAACTTACCTATTACTGCATCGGGTTGCACTTCAACCTCCTCCACGCTAACGTGGTTCACTTGCCCCTTGTTGAAAGGGTTGGGCTTCTTCCCAGAGATTCCATTGCCATTTCCATTCTTTGCTTCAGAACACTCCGTAGCGTAATGTCCATTCTTCCTGCACTTGAAACAAGTAATGTGACTTAGATCCTTCTTGGCGGGCGTTCCTGGGTTGGAATGGTTCTGGCCATTACTTCCTCCATTCCCATTCCCATTCTTGGTGCCACTATGGTTATGTGAACTCCCTCCATTGGAATTATGGCCTCCATGGTTATGGTGAAGGTATCTTCCCGAGTTCGGGGTAAAACGGGGCCTCTGCTGAGCTCCTGAATTGTACTTCCCTTGTCCATACTTCCTCTTGCGGTTGTCAATCTGCTGCTGCTTCCCTTCAATCATAAGAGCTCTATCTACCAACTCCTGGTAGTTGTTGAAGGTTGCCACCATCAAATGCATGCTCAGCTCATCATTCAGTCCTTCCAGAAACTTCTCCTGCTTAGCGGCATCCGTAGCAACATCATCTAGGGCATAATGTGCTAACTTACTAAAATCATCCACATACTGGCCCACTGTGCGTCCTCCTTGGTGCAAGTTGCAAAACTCGCGCTTCTTCATAGCCATAGCTCCTGCTGAAACATGGGCAGTGCAAAAAGCCTGCTGAAACTGGTCCCATGTGATAGTGTCGATGGGGTAAGTGGCTGTGAAATTCTCCCACCATGATGTTGCGGGTCCATCAAGCTGGTGTGCGGCAAAACGCACTCTCTCCGCATCTGTGCATCATGCAGTGGTCAACTCCCTTCCAATATTTTGGAGCCAATCATCTGCAACTATCGGCTCGGTGCTACTGGAGAACACCGGCGGATTCATCCTTAGAAAACGGGCTAAGTGATCAACATAATAGAATGAGATCTAGAGGGAAAACACTACCCATATGCACATGAGACAAACACAAACATATCACTCCAATCAATTCAAACAAGGGCATGCATCGATCTAACTATCGTTACAAAAGTGCTCGGACTATACTATATACATGGGGGAATACTACTACTGATATGGTGGTCGACTAGAAGTTTTAATCGGTGGAAGACTCCATGATATCTGCTCCAGCTTCATCAACATAGTCATCATCACTTTCATCAGGGTCTAAGTCGGTGTCATCGATGATGATGTAGTTCTCTGGACAAGTGGAATCATCATCTTCTCCTCCTGGCGCGGGGTCTCCCATGAATACTCCTAGCTTCCTTGTCCAATCATCATTCTTCTCCATGAGTATCTCATTTCTTCCTCATATCCATCGTGTGTAGAATTGAGTTCTTCCTCCAGCTCCGTGATCCTGGTCATTTCCTTCTTCAGATCTATCATGCCTGCGCACATCTGGTTCTCCTGGCGACGAATGTGTTGGTTTAACTCTTGGATGAAAGCTGCAATGGACCTATCCCTTCTGGTGTTGATCATCTCCCATTGTGCATCTCGGCGCCCACAAATCTGGTATATAGTATCCTTAAGATCCTTGTGGTAAACTTCTCCAATGCGTCCCATGGTGATGTGGGCTGCCATGCTCTTTCCTAGACTCCGGGTTGGTGCATCCATGGAAAACTCTATGGGCTCAGTGACTGGCATGAACGTCCTTCCTGGTACTTGAACTCGAATCATCCAACGCTCCTCTTCTGGTAAAGTGGCGATGTAGGTCCCGGTGAAGCTTGGTATTCCTATGTTCAGGTACCGAGTAACTTCCTTCAAGTGTCGTCCAAAAGGTGTATCTTCATCCGGTTGTGTAAACTTGTTCCTTGCAGCCGCCATTTTATAGAGTGGAAAAGGGAGAGGAGTCGGAAATGAAGAGAATAGTGATCTAGGGTTTTAGCTTAGTGGTCGTGCCTACAGTTAACCTGGCTCTGATACCATCTTGTAGCGACCAGACCTCAAACAGTCTGATCTGTGTGCATCAGTGTCATCCCTGGATCGGTAATGCTAACACGCACAGTACTTGAGGATTTATAATAGAGTAGCAATCACACACTTATTACATCGAATGTCTCAAAAGAGAACTTATTACAATAATATGGCTTAAGGCCATCTAAATACAATAACAGCGGAAGGCTTGGAAGATAAAGCGAGTCCATCAACTCCAACGGCATAGCTGAGTGAGAGACAACGACCTAAGGCACCTTACTCGTCGTCTGACAAGTCTGCAACATGAAATGTTGCAGCTCGGAACGGGTCAGCACATGGAATATGCTGGCAATGTAACACATAGAGTAATGAACAGAATAAATGTTATCACTACATGCATATATGACTGGTGGAAAGTTCTATGGTTACAGTTTTGCATAAAGCCAAATTTCCCCTACAACAAAGGAATAAATTTTATTTAACTATCATGATGGTTGTTAAACATTGAGAAGGTTCCTCCAACTCAATCCCAATTAAACATCATCATTAAACCCAATCAAATTATATTTAGAGTGATGAGATCAACATGATAATCCAAAAACCAGATACTCAAGATGTCCATAACTGGGGACACGGCTAACCATGATTAGTTTGTACACTCTGCAGAGGTTTGCACACTTTTCCCCACAAGACTCGAATACATCCATGGTCGGAGATTCGAGACACAGTCTTTCTGAAGCATTAACTCTCTACTCTGGATACACAGTACCACCTACAACCCACTACATCTGCTAGTCTACCTCTTCAAGAGCTTCACGCAACTTACTCAACTATGCCAGAGCCCATATTGGCTTGTGGCTGCACACGGAAGTTTCTAGCATGAATAATCTTATGATCCCTTCGAGCCTGGGTGGCAGACCATAGGATGACCACACGGGTACTCCAAAATATCCTAGGACAACAATGGATTCTCCAGGTGCCCTGACAACCACTAGGTACTCCAGGGTGCCTCAAGCAATCCACCCAAATGTGCATTTAAGTAGCCACCTTAAGTTAACCATTAATTAACAATACTCACATCTTTCATGGATACACTCACCCAAACCACGTCTACGGGCATAGCATAGCAATATAAGCATAACATAGAAGTAACTCGCAAAGGTTTGATAATAAAAGGGCAATAGGTTCTACCTCATCATCTACTTCCCAAAACCCACATGTTAACTAGATCCTAGCCATGCAATTGTTTGAGGGTTGATCTAATGCAATAAAATTGGGTAGTAAAGATGTATGATCAAAGTGTTACTTGCCTTGCTGATGATCCGTGAAACCTAGAGACTCGTAGTAGCACGCTTTGCACTCCGGGTACTCTATCGCAAACAAACAATAACATACACAAGCACTCAACTAGAATCATGGGTAAAACTCAAATAAGAGATCTAACTAGAAATTTCAACTGAAGAACTCCAGTTTGCAAAAAGAATCAAATCGAATGGGGCAACGAAACTCAAACTACGAAAGAAATAAGATCCGTTTACTAATCTGGACTAAAGTCAAATTTTACAGTACCAAAATCTTGTTCAAGTTGGTTAAACAGAAAGAGGGCTTTATGACGAAGATTTGGGCATTTGAATCGCCTGATTCCGATAAATGAGCCAAAAGATAAACTAAAACAAAGATTAGGGCAGAAATCGTGATCGAAAATAATCGCGGAAAAACCTTGGAAAAAGAAAAACTGACGAACAGGCTAACGAACGAACGTTCGCTGTCTGTGGCTAACAGGTGAACACCGTTTGTTAAAACGAATGTATGGACAAACGTCCGCTATTTAACTAAACCGAGAAACCAAACCGATCTATTCTAAAAAAAACGGATCTAGTTTTTTTAAATAAACTGAACGGTTTTTAAAGAAAAACCGAACGACGGCGGTGGCGGCATATACCTCCGGCGAGGCTCCAGCGAGGCGGGGCGGCTCCGGCGGGGCTCGGCTGTGGCCACGGGACAGCGAGGGGGTGACGGCGACGTTGAGCGGCGGCGACTTGCGGCGCGGCGGCAACGGCTACGGCGACGAGTGGCGGCGGCTGTGGGTGCGGGGTGGCGCGATGGTGGGAGGCGGAGAGGGGGCGGGGTTGCGGGGTACTTATAGGAGGCGGGGGGTGAGGCCGACTTGGGGAGGGGGCGATGCGGCGGCTTGGCTCGGCTGGACTGCTCGGCTGGGCTCCAGCCCAGTCGGGCGGGATTTTCTTTTTTCTTTTTTTAATAGATTTCTCCAAACAAAACAAATCCTAGAAAATAAAATAAAAACTAAAAATACCAAAACAAATTTTCACCATCTAAATAAAATATTTAGAACAGGATGAACATTTTCTTGACCTAAAAATGAAATTTTGAAAACGTGCATTTTTTCTAATTCAAATAAAATTGCAATAAAATCCAAATAAAACTATTTATTTGATTTTAATATATTTCCTCGAATATTTCATTTATTTTTGAGAAGTCATATTATCTCCTCTCATATATTTTTAATATAAAATATTTTTGAAGAGAAAAATAATTAAAACCAAATGATCCTCTTTTTGAAATTTGAGAAAACTCAAATATGAAAATAATGAAATCCCCAACTCTCTCTGTGGGTCCTTGAGTTGCGTAGAATTTCTAGGATCAACCCAAAATGCAATAAAATATGATATGCAATGATGATTTAATGTATAACATTCCAAATTGAAAATTTGGGATGTTACACTTGCATAGGATTTGTTCCTGTTCATGCTCAGGTACACAACGTCTAATAACACCATCTACTCCTTCTTTATAAAGGTGTGGTCCATCCCAGAAGTAATGTCTTAAATCATAGAAAAACTTTTTCTTTTGCTGGTACGTGAAACTAGGCGGTATAAATTTAGCAACAATGTAATTAGCATAATCAGCATACCATGGAGCAGTACGAGAAGCATTTATGACAGCTAATTGTTCATCAGGAAAGCTATCATCAATAGGTAGTGGGTCATCAAGAACATTCTCTAACCTAGACAAGTTGTCTGCAGCGGGGTTCTCAGCTCCCTTTCAACCAATAATATGCAAATCAAATTCTTATAGTAGGAGAACCCATCTAATAAGTCTAGGTTTAGCATCTTTCTTTTCCATAAGATATTTAATAGTAGCATGATCAGTGTGAACAGTTACTTTAGAGTCAACGATATAAGGTCTAAACTTATCACAAGCAAATACAACTGCTAAAAATTCATTTTTAGTAGTAGCATAATTTCTCTGGGCACTGTCTAGAGTTTTACTAGCATATTGAATAACATTTAGTTTCTTATCAACTCTTTGTCCTAGAACAGCACCTACAACATTATCACTAGCATCGCACATAATTTCAAAGGGTAAATTCCAATCAGGTGGCTGAACAATAGGTGCAGAAATCAAAGCTTTCTTAGTATTTCAAATGCTTCTACAAAATCATCATCGAAGACAAAAGGAATATCTTTTTGTAAGAGATTAGTCAGAGGCCTAGAAATTTTAGAGAAGTCCTTAATAAACCTCTTATAAAAACCGGCATGACCAAGGAAACTTCTTATACCTTTAATGTCTTTAGGACACGACATCTTTTCAATAGCATCAACTTTAGCTTTATCAACTTCAATACCTCTTTCAGAAATTTTATGCCCCAAGACAATGCCTTCATTAACCATAAAGTGGCATTTTTCCCAATTCAAGACAAGATTAGTTTCTTCACATCTCTGCACAACTCGATCAAGGTTGCTCAAGCAATCATCAAAAGAAGATCCATAAACGGAGAAATCATCCATGAAAACCTCAACAATCTTTTCACAAAAGTCAGAGAATATAGCCATCATGCATCTTTGAAAGGTAGCAGGTGCATTACATAAACCAAGAGGCATATGTCTATAAGAAAAAGTACCGAAAGGGCAAGTAAAAGTGGTATTTTCTTGATCCTCTTTTGACACAGGTATTTGAGAGAAACCAGAGTAACCATATAGAAAGCAAAATGTGTATGTTTGGATAATCTTTCTAGCATTTGATCAATAAAAGGCAAAGGGTAATGATCCTTTTTAGTAGCTTTATTTAATTGTAGAAATCAATTACCATCCTATAACCTGTAATAATTCTTTGCGGGATCAATTCATCTTTATCATTAGGAACGACAGTAATACCTCCCTTCTTAGGGACACAATGGTCAGGACTTACCCACTGACTATCAGCAACGGGATAAATTATACCTGCCTCCAGGAGCTTTAGTATTTCTTTTCTTACCACTTCTTTTATATTAGGATTTAACCGTCATTGGTGATCAACAACTGGTTTGGCGTCTTTCTCCAATTTTATTTTGTGTTGGCATAGAGTGGGACTAATGCCCTTAAGATCATCAAGAGTATATCCAATAGCATCACGGTGCTTCTTCAGAGTTTTCAATAATTTCTCCTCTCCCTGCTCTGAAAGGTTAGCACTAATAATAATAGGATATATCTTCTTTTCATCAAGATAAGCATATTTAAGAGTATCAGGTAGTGGTTTAAGCTCAAACACGGGATCGCCCTTGGGTGGTGGAGGATCCCCTAGAATTTCAACAGGCAAGTTGTATTTCAAAATAGGTCCCTGGTTAAAGAATACTTCATTTATCTCCCTTCTTTCATTCATAAACATATCATTTTCATGGTCTAGCAAATATTGTTCTAAAGGATCATTAGGAGGCACGTCAATAGAAGCAAGACCAATAATTTCATCCTTACTAGGCAATTCTTTATCATGGGGTTGTCTACGAAATTTAGCAAAATTAAAGTCATGAGACATATCCCCTAAGCCAATCGTAACAATACCTTTTTGCAGTCTATCTTAGCATTAACAGTATTCAAGAAGGGTCTACCAAATAAAATGGGACAAAAGTCATCTTGTGGGGAGCCAAGAACAAGAAAATCAGTAGGATATTTAACTTTCCCACACAAGACTTCAACATCTCTAACAATCCCAACTGGTGAAATAGTATCTCTATTGGCAAGCTTAAATGTAACATCGATTTCTTCTATCTCAGCAGGTGCAATATCATGCATAATTTCTTTGTATAAGGAATGAGGTATTGCACTTGCAGTAGCACCCATATCACATAAGGCATGATAACAATGATCTCCTATTTTAACAGAAATAACAGGCACGCCTACAATAGGTCTATTTTTATTTTTAGTATCGGGTCTAGCAATTCTAGCAGCTTCATCACAGAAGTAAATAACATGCCCATCAATATTATCAGTCAAGAGATCTTTAACCATAGCAATACTGGGTTCAACTTTAATTTGCTCAGGTGGTGTAGGTGTTCTAGTATTACTCTTACGAACCATAGTTGAAGCTTTAACATGATCCTTTATCCTAACAGGGAAAGGTGGTTTCTCAATATAGGTAGTAGGAACAATAGGATCATTATAAGTGATAGTCTTTTCTTCGACTTTAATATGTGCAACTACTTTTACTTCAATGGGAGGATTATATTTAAACCACTTCTCCTTAGGGAGGTCAACATGAGTCAAATGATTCACATAAAGAAGCTACTATCTCAGAGTCAAGTCCATATTTAGTGCTAAATTCATGAAAAGCATCGGTATCCACAAAAGATTTAACACGATCAAACTTAGATGTTATACCTGACTCCTTACCTTCGTCGAGATCCCAATCTTCTGAGTTGTGTTTAATTCTTTCCAATAAATCCCATTTGAATTCAATAGTCTTCATCATGAAAGAGCCAGTACAAGAAGCATCAAGCATGGCGCAATTGTTGAGAGAAAGCCGAGCATAAAAATTTTGAATAATAATTTCTCTTGAGAGCTCATGATTGGGGCATGAATATAACATTGACTTAAGCCTCCCCCAAGCTTGAGTGATGCTTTCTCCTTCGCGAGGCCAAGAATTATATATATAATTATGATCACGATGAACAAGATGCATAGGATAAAACTTCTGATGAAATTCCAATTTCAAACGGTTGTAGTTCCCTGATCCCATATCATCACATAGCCTAAACCATGTCAATGCCTTTCCCTTCAAATATAAAGGGAATACCTTCTTCTTGATAACATCCTCGGGCATACCTACAAGCTTAAAGAATCCACAAACTTCATCCACATAGATTAGGTGCAAATCAGAATGCAATGTTCCATCTCCTGTAAAAGGATTAGCTAGCAGTTTCTCTATCATACCCGAAGGAATTTCAAACAAATATTTTCAGTAGGTTCAGTAGGCTGAGGAGAAACTCTTTGCTCTACTGGTCGGGGTGAAGATACCCCGAACAAACCCCACAAAGGGTTACTTTCCATAATAACAAGTGACAGTAAATTTCAGCAGACTATATAATTTTTTTCTTACCAAGTTCCACTTACCAAAGGCGCTTCACTCCCCGGCAATGGCTCCAGAAAAGATTCTTGATGACCCACAAGTGTAGGGGATCTATCGTAGTCCTTTCGATAAGTAAGAGTGTCAAACCCAACGAGGAGCAGAAGGAAATGACAAGCGGTTTTCAGTAAGGTATTCTCTGCAAGCACTGAAATTATCGGTAACAGATAGTTTTGTGATAAGGTAATTCGTAACGGGTAACAAGTAACAAAAGTAAATAAGGTGCAGCAAGGTGGCCAAATCCTTTTTGTGGCAAAGGACAAGCCTGGACAAACTCTTATATAAAGGAAAACGCTCCCGAGGACACATGGGAATTATCGTCAAGCTAGTTTTCATCACGCTCATATGATTCGCGTTCGTTACTTTGATAATTTGATATGTGGGTGGACCGGTGCTTGGGTGCTGCCCTTCCTTGTACAAGCATCCCACTTATGATTAACTACTCTCGCAAGCATCCGCAACTACGAAAGAAGAATTAAGGTAAATCTAACTATAGCATGAAACATATGGATCCAAATCAGCCCCTTATGAAGCAACGCATAAACTAGGGTTTGAGCTTCTGTCACTCTAGCAACCCATCATCTACTTATTACTTACCAATGCCTTCCTCTAGGCCCAAACAATGGTAAAGTGTCATGTAGTCGATGTTCACATAACAGCACTAGAGGAAAGACAACATACATCTCATCAAAATATCGAAAGAATACCAAATTCACATGACTACTTATAGCAAGACTTCTCCCATGTCCTCAGGAACAAATGTAACTACTCACAAATCATATTCATGTTCATGATCAGAGGGGTATTAATATGCATATAGGATCTGAACATATGATCTTCCACCAAATAAACCAACTAACATCAACTACAACGAGTAATCAACACTACTAGCAACCCACAGGTACCAATCTGAGGCTTTGAGACAAAGATCAGACACAAGAGATGAACTAGGGTTTGAGAGGAGATGGTGCCGGTGAAGATGTTGATGGAGATTGACCCCCTCCCGATGAGTGGATCGATGGTGATGACGATGGTGATGATTTCCCCCTCCCAGAGGGGTGTTTCCCTGGCAGAATAGCTCCGCCGGAGCCCTAGATTCGTTCTGCCAAGGTTCCGCCTCGTGGCGGCGGCGTCTCGTCCCGAAAGCTTCCTGTCGATTTTTTTTTTCAGGGCGAAAGACTTCATATAGCCAAAGATGGGCACCGGAGGCCTGCCAGGTGGCCCATGAGGCAAGCGCACCTAGGGGGGTAGGGCGCGCCACCACCCTCGTGGACGATGGGTGGCCCCCCTCTGATATTTTATTCGCTTAGTATTTTTTATTAATTCCAAAAATAACTTCCGTGGAGTTTCAGGACTTTTGGAGTTGTGCAGAATAGGTCTCTAATATTTTCTCCTTTTCCAGCACAGAATTCCAGCTGCCAGCATTCTCCCTTTTCGTGTAAACCTTGTAAAATAAGAGAGAAAAGGCATAAGTATTGTGACATAATGAGTAATAACAACCCATAATGCAATAAATATCAATATCAAAGCATGATGCAAAATGGACGTATCACTCGTCAACTTCTCCAACAAGGAGTACACGCCTAAGGTCGAGCACATGGAGGCATACCTGGGGAGGTGCGCAAGATAGAGAAGCGGTTCATGGGCGTGGAGCTGCAGCACGTGCCACGTCGGACGAACAAGGAAGCGACAACATCGCCAAGAGAGCCTCCCACAGGCTCCCTCAGGAGCCAGGGGTATTTGAGGAGCGGCTCTTCAAGCCATCTGCAACCCCCCCATGCCACGACTCCAGCACCGCCTCAGGAGGACTTACCACGGGCACCCGAGACTGGCGCCCTAGCCTGTTGCCACTCCTCGGGAGCCTGCCTGCTGCTTGCGCTCGAGCCTCAAGAGGGGATCTGGGCCGAAGAGTTCAAGGTGTACTTGCTTCAAGGGACCCTGCCAGAGAAGGAGGAGGACGCCGAGCGCGTGGCCCGTCAAGCCACCGCGTACTGCACCAAGGATGGTGAGTTACATCGCAAGAGGCCCAATGACATTTCGTTGTGGTGCATCTCTAGGGAACAAGGGCTCGAGCTGCTAGCGGACATACATGGTGGGGACTGCGGGCGTCATTCCTCATCATGAACTCTGGTGGGGAAGGCGTTCCGCAGCGGTTTCTACTGGCCCACCACGCTCAACAACGCTGCAGAGCTGGTGCGCTCTTGTGAAGCATGCCAGTTCAATGCCAAGCAGATCCACCAACCCGCGCAGGGCCTCCAGACAATCCCGCTCACTTGTCCGTTCGCGGTCTAGGGGCTGGACATCTTGGGACTGTTCCCTCGGGCCTCAGGGGGCTACAGATACCTCTACATCGCCATCAACATGTTCACCAAGTGGGCAGAGGTAGAAATCGTGCGCACTATCCCAGCTAGATCGGCCGTCAAGTTCATCAAGGGAATTATGAGCCAGTTTGGGGTCCCCAACCGCATCATCACCGACAATGGCTCGCAGTTCACCAACAACATTTTCAAAACATACTGTGCTAACCTTGGAATGCAGATCTACTACGCCTCAGTGGCACACCCACGGAGCAACGGTCAGGCCGAGCGGGAAAACGCAGAAGTCCTAAGGGGGCTCAAGACCAGGACCTTCAAGAAGGAGCTCGAGGCCTGCAGCAGGGGCTGGCTCGATGAGCTGCAGTCCGTGCTATGTTCCATCCACACCACCGCGACCAAGCCAACGGGAGAGACGCCATTATGCCTCGTCTATGGAGCAGAAGCAGTTCTCCCTCACGAGGTCAAGCATCGCTCCACGCGGGTCCTAGCATTCGACGGGGCGTGATAGGACGCCATGCGGGGGATGGACCACGTGCTGGGGGAGGAACGACGCCATCAAGCCTCGCTCCGAGCGGCGAGGTACCAGCAGGCACTACGGCGATACCACTGCCGCAGCATCTGCTCCAGGATGTTAGAGGTGGGTGACCTCGTCCTGAGGCGGGTGCTCTCCAGGGAGGGGCTGCACAAGCTCTCTCCCATGTGGGAGGGCCCGTTTAGGATTGCCCGTGTCTCCAGGCCTAGCGTCGCGCGCCTGGAGACACAGGAAGAGGTCCCCATGCAGAACGCCTGGAACATCCAGCACCTCCGGAAGTTCTACCCCTGAAGAAAGGCTCCGGCCTATGAAGGTCTCTACTCGTGACACTCTCACGTAATAATGAGTGGGCTGTACACGCCCCGGAGTTCCTGAGAGTCGCCCTGGGGCCTCATGGGGGCTCCCTCCCACGTCTTAGTGGCAGCACTTAGCTCTGCGCTGCTGAGAAGACTAGATTAGGTGCCGGACGCGGTTGTTTGTTTGCTTTCCGAAGTTGCTTGCAGTTTTTAGTAATCTTTCAATGGATTTGGTATTTTTGAACTCTAGTTCCTTGAGTTGTTTCCTTCTCCTGAGCTGTTTTTGGCCTAAGGGAATGAGAGGTCGCAGTCGCCCGTCACTTCTTCTCGCGCGCCTCGCGCGTGGGGCTAGGAAGGTGTGTGCGTGTCAAGCCTGCCCTTGTGCGCACGCACCACACCGAATCCTGGTGTTTCGGCTTCATCCTCACGAAGAGCCCTCGATCAAGCTCACGGGCACCAGCACCCCTCATGTCCGTGCCACCCGGGCAGCGTGACGTGGTGTGTCAGGTCTGAGATAATCTATGGCAGGGGGCTCACGAAAGAAGTTGTGAGCTGCTCGTCAGTCTTTTCTTTTTCTTTTGAGAGCAGCCCTGCGGCAGCTCTTGAGACCCCATGGCCCCCCGGGAAGGGGGGCCCATCATGTACATGAGGCCAAGTCTTCACGAGGTGGAAAACTGCTATGCACATACCAAGCTAAGTTATCCTACCCTTGCTTATCCAGGTCGCAAACATCACAACACAACATCAAGATAGCAAGCATAGCATAAAGGGCATAACTGCCATAGTTCATTACATGCCCCCGCGGGGTACATCTTTTTTTCCGAATTACAGGAGAAAGGAAAGGCTAAACAAAGAGGACCCAAAGGAGCATGAGCTCGGCACCAGCGCCACATCCTCAAGTAGCGTCTCAAGGTGGCTCGGCACTCCACCAGTTCTCCCGTGGGTGACCTGGGGCTGCCAGCCTTGAGTCCAAGTTCACTGTCCCCAGCCTCATGTCGGGCTCCTCTCCAGCTTCACCGGGGTGCCGCGGCGGGACGAACCATCGGCTTCCTCGACCCGAGCACGACGACGCGGGGGCCGGTCGTAATCGCCACTGCTCGAGCTCTCATCTGAGGAAGAGCTGCCGTCGTGGGAGGAGGAGTGTGCATCGCCAAGGCCATGCTCGTCGTCGCCACCATCGTCGTCGCTGCCATCCTCCGGGCAGCACCCCACGCGGCGGCCGTCCTCCCTGAACACCCTAACGTAGAGGGTCGCCATGCCATCGTACTTGAAGTGGAGGATGCACCTTCCGCCTAGGCCACGCGCGCGGGTGAAAGTCTGTCAGCCATCGGTCAGGACCATGCTACCAGAAGTAGCGACCTTGGCCCTGACCCATGAAGCTCTGCTGCAGCACCCGTCAGCCTGCAGCTAGAGGCCATCGAGCCCCGAAGAAGGAAGCTCACCGGAGAAGAAGCACGGAAGGCGGAGTGAGGTGCCGGCCGGGCTCTCCGACCACACCACGAACTCAGGGAGCACGTCCAGCAAGGAGAAGCGCAGCCGAGGCGGGCACATGATCCCGGCGCGCCTCCATTCGTCATGGGGGCTGCTCCGAAATCGGTAGCCCCCGCTGTGGGAAGAGGTGCCATCGCGGGCGCCAACAGCAACACTGCCTCTCTGGGGTGCGCGCCCGCGCCCCCTGGGAGCCGCCAGAGGAGCCGCGGGGTGCTTGCGAGGATGGCCACGGCCCCTCTTAGGAGGTGGAGAGGCTGCCCCCTCCTTGGAGGCCTTCCCCTTCTCGGCCGCTCAAAACCTCCTCGGCGACGCCATTGGAGCAAGGTGGAGAAGAGAAGAAGCAGGCGGGAGCAAGATGAAAGAGAGATGCGCAGGGGTTCCTCCCACTCGCACATTTATAGCCAGGAGAAGGTAAATCATCGACCTCCCACGATTTCCAGTAATGATGATCCTCTCTGCATGCAGCAAGCAGTTGTCAAGTCGAGCGGTTGGCGAGGCAGTGTGGGGAAGTAAAGTCGCCCACGTCCCGTCAATCGCCACGCATCATCAAGGCCGCAGGCGGTTAGGGCTCGCGGTGCTCCGCACTTGCCCTTTGGCTTCGCCTGGAAGCCAAGTCCGAGTAGGCCTTAGGCCCGGGGGATACTGTTGGCATCCTGGATTTGGGGGTATCCAGCCCTGCCTGCCTGCGGCCCACCACGTGGCTCCATCGACGGCCCGGTACGGCCCGGCTTCAGCATCGACAACACAAGACCCTCGCGAGGGGCCAAGCCTCACGAGGCAGATGATGCCAAGACCCCCGAGGGGATCAGCCTCCTCAGGATGGCTCCTAAGGGGCGGAGAGTTCTATGCAAGGCTACCTCATGAGGCTCAGCTAACGTGGGCCATGACGACCAAGGCCAGGCAGGCGCCAGGCGGGCGCAGAGCGCAGGTTTCCTCTTTGGTGCAAAGGAGGCAAGCCACAGGCGCGGAGTCCCGAGGAATCAGCCGAAGGTTGCCATTTTGGAGCAACGAGACCAAGACCGTCAGGACGGCAAGATAGAGGTCATCGATGAACCCACCGCGGCGTCACGACCAGAGGCTTTTTGCAGGCGAAGACTACTTTTGTCAGGATAAGTTGTACTACTTTTCCCCTTTCAAATCCGGATGTTGTGGGATCTCTTCCCGCCAATATTTGGGAAGAGGACCAAGGCCACTATAAATAGGACTAGCCACCACCACAGAAGGGAGGCGGGACGACAAGAAGTAGAACGAGCTCACACCACACAAGCTCAAGAACACCTCGCCTCCCGAGGCTAGTTCATCCATTGTACTAGTTCATCCTCAGCCCTTCGAGGCAATCCACCAAAATGCTAGAGTAGGGTATTACACCACAAGGTGGCCCGAACCAGGATAAACTGTTGTGTTTCTGTGTCTCTTTGAGCTCGACGCGCTAGGCTTAGGAGGATCACGAGTAGGCAGGCTGGGTAGGTTGAGATCTCCGCACGCACCCCAGAGTTCGAACCTCTCAAGGGTTTGCAGATCCCTTAATCCGACCGATATTATATTTGAATGAATACATTCATGTTATCCTGTCATGTACTATGAAACAAGGTCGTGATGTAATATAATGCTTGTTTCTTATTTAAATTTTACCTCATGTGCGGCCGTTTCCTTGAATCTGAGAGTTGGCCAGTCGTTGGCTTCAGCCCCCATGTAGTTAGTACGGGGGTGTTCGGGATGGAATCTAAACACTCTCGATCCAAAGGTTTGGTCCTTGAAGGTGGTGTTTAGCGCAACGAACTAGGCAATCGGACTATGTGGCTTTATCATCCTCACTTAGCCATAGGAATTTGACAATAGAAATTTAGGCGCAGCCCCTAGTATTCATAAGTGCAAACTTGGGGTGTTGTAAACACCTGATCGGATAAAAACCGATTCATCGCATAATGCGGAAAAATCGCAAAAGATTTGTAACCTCTCTAGCAGCTGACCGGCTCACGCCGCATCATGACAGTCAGTTTTCGGCTTTCTCTACTGAGGTGCTCATCTGGATAAACCAAGACACAATCGCAATAGTTCTCCCTTTACTACCGTAGCCGATATAGCAGAACCTAAGGTAGTAAGCACTGGAGCTGGACAACCCAACTATTAACCAAAGACATGATTCAAAGCCGATGCATATAATGCTAAAGTTCAGGGTGCCGAACTATACTATAAAAAAGGGTTCGGACTTTGTTGCTGTATTATGGGGCGTAATGAAGCCCCTGGCGAATTAAGGTGTACCAGAGTGTATGGGTGCAATTGATAAGAATATCAAAAAGAAAAAATGAAGTAATAGGCTAATGCCGCAGAAATTGGGCTGCAAACTATTTTCCATTATAGTTTGATTAATACGTCAAAGCGTATTTGTACAAGTAGTGCGATAAGCAACAGGGCTATTTAACATGCCTCAACCAAGGGAGAGCTGCGTGCGGGTCCTTAAAATAGGCATAACGATCATTTAAAGAGACCACCTAGAAATTCCCTTATACGGCAATGCTTCTTGCCGTCTTGGTGCATCCGTCCCTTGATAGGTCCAACAATCAGGCCACTAGGAAAGGCCTGGGAAAAAAGAAACCTGAAAAGAAAAAGAAAAAGTGAAAGTATGTGGGTCCAGGGGAGGTTGAGCCGTATTATGGACCACGATCTAGCTGTGCCTCCGTCTATGCCCATGGTATTTTGAGTGCATAGTTATGTACGCGCAGTACGAATGCTGCCGTTTGGTCGGGACTAGGAGGGAGGCCGAATTGCTAGTCAAGCTCTTGACGAGCTTGACTGTCCTGCTGCAGGTAGTTCGGACTCGTTTGACAGTGTCCGGGAGCTTGGCCGCCGAATTAAGGTTCTTCCTGAGAAGGCCGCTCTGTGCTTCTGCTGCGAGAGAAGCGGTGTGCTCCTCGGTACTGAGGGAGCGTTCCGTGTTTCCATTGACTGTTATGACACCGCGTGGTCTGGGCATCTTGAGCTTGAGATAAGCATAGTGTGGCACCGCATTGAATCAAGCGAATGCGGTTCATCCGAGCAGTGCGTGATAGCCACTGTGAAAGGGGACGATATCGAAGATCAACTCTTCGCTTCGGAAGATGTCCGGGGATCCGAAGACCACCTCCAGTGTGATTGAGCCCGTACAGCGGGCCTCTACACCTGGTATGACTCCTTTAAAGGTGGTTTTTGTGGGCTTGATCCTTGAGGGATCAATACCCATTTTGCACACTGTATCCTGATAGACCATGTTCAGGCTGCTGCCACCGTCCATGAGGACTCGTGTAAGATGGAATCCATCAATGATTGGGTCGAGGACCAATGCGGCTGAACCGTCGTGATGGATACTGGTCGGATGGTCCCTGCGATCGAAGGTGATCGGGCAGGATGACCATGGGTTGAACTTTGGGGAAACTGGCTCCATCGCGTAGACGTCCCTGAGCGCGCGCTTGCGCTCCCTCTTCGGGATATGGGTAGCGTATATCATGTTCACCGTTTTAACTTGGGGGGGGGACTTCTTCTGTCCCCATGTGTTCGGTGGCTGGGGCTCCTCGTCATCGTCTTTGCTTTGCGACCCCTTCTCCTTGTTCTCGACATTTAACTTCCCGGCCTATTTAAAAACCCAACAGTCTCTGTTGGTATGATTGGCTGGTTTATCAGGAGTGTCGTGGATTTGACATGGACGACCGAGTATGCGATCCAAGCTGGATGAGCCCACATTGTTTCTTTTATATGGCTTCTTCCACTGACCAAACTTAGAGCCACTGAATGCAGTGTTGACCGCCGTGTCCTCGGTGTTGTCACCGTTGCTTCGACGCTTGTGTCTATTGCATCGGGGCTTGCCATTGCTATTTCTGGCTTCAGAAGTGCCAGGTTCGCTTGTATTGTTATTGCTACGGGCTAGCCAGCTATCCTCGCCCATGCAGAAGCGGGCCATAAGCATCGTGAGGTCTGCCATGGACTTCGGCTTTTCTTAGCCGAGGTGTCGGGCGAGCCATTCGTAACGGATGCTATGTTTAAAGGCCGCTAGGGCTTCAGCATCCGGACAGTCGATGATCTGGTTCTTTTTAGTTAAGAACCTAGTCCAGAATTTCCTTGCTAACTCTCCGGGCTGTTGAACTATGTGACTGAAGTCGTCGGCATCCGGAGGTCGGACGTATGTACCCTGGAAGTTGTCCTGGAAGGCGTCTTCCAAGTCTTCCCAGCTGCAAATTGAGTTTTCGGGCAAACTGTTCAACCAGTGCCAAGCAGGTCCCTTGAGTTTTAGCGGGAGGTATTTGATGGCGTGAAGATCATCTCCGCGGGCCTTATGAATATGGAGGAGAAAATCCTCAATCCATACCGCGGGGTCTGTTGTCCCATCATATGATTCGATATTCACAGGTTTAAACCCTTCCAGGAATTCATGTCCCATTACTTCATCAGTGAAGCAGAGGGGGTGTGCGGTGCCTCTATACCAGGCCAAGTCGCAACGTAGCTCGGATGGAGTTCGTCTGCGGTTTTCGGCCTGGGTGTGGTTATGTTTGTCACGTCCGGCCGGATGGCCATTGTCGTGCATTGGGGCATGCCCCCGCGATCCATAGATCGATCTGGTCTGGCCTGCTCTATTTTCTAGGTATGTCACGGGTCATATGTGTATCCCCGAGCTGTTGTGTCTCTGTTTTTTATGACGAGGTAGTACGGGCTGGTGTTCGGCTTGAGTTGCCTCTTTGTCCCGGCCATGTGGTGGTCGGTCAGCCGCATTATGCGCTGGTAGGACGGGCTCCAGCGCCTCGTCATCGAATTGGGGTAACAATTTTTGTTTCGGGTAACTTTTGGTTGGGTGCTCGAGGCTATATTCCTCGGCTGCCAGGACATTAGTCCATCTATCATTGAGTAGATCTTGATCAGCTTGAAGCTGCTGCTGCTTCTTTTTCAGGCTCCTTGCAGTGGCTATTAGCCAGTGCTTAAAGCGCTTTTGATCGACGGGCTCCTCAGGCATGATAAAGTATTCATCGCCGAGGCTCGCCTCATCCTTGGAGGGTGGAAGATAATTACTATCCTCTGAGTCTTTGTTAATGGCTCGTTCATTAGGGCTGACTCGCCCATCCTCCCGTTCATCTTGTTTGGTAGTTGGCTCAACGGGGTCTTTGTTGTCTTCGGCATCATCCGGAGTATTATTTTCTTCAGTGCCGGTATTACTGTTTTTTCCATGGCATGGTTTAGAGCGGCGCCGCTGACATCGGTGCTTTGGCTGTATCTTAGGAGGCTTATCTTCGACTGGATCCTTTTCATTGTCGTTGTTGTTCTCTTTGGATGTATCCACCATGTATACATCATACAAGGAGGTGGCTATCCATCACCCTGTAAGTGATGGTTTTTGTTCCTGCTCCTCTCCGGCATCATCATCCATACCGTCGATGTCTTTGGAGCCATAATCGAGCATGTCGGTTAAGTCTTCGATAGTGGCTATGAAGTGGGTGGTGGGTGGGGAGCAGAATTCTCCGTCATCAGCTTCCAATCCAAACCAGATATAGTTCGGCTGAGAGTCCCCTGATAAGGAGAGGTCTTTTAATGAGTTTAGCACATCGACTATAGGTGAGTGTCGGAAGATGTCCGCGGAGCTGAATTCAAAGATCGACGCCTGATCAGGTTCGATGGGCGCGGATGCACGCGGTTTGGAACCTATGGTCGGAGACGAATCCGAGGTTCCGGTGACACATGCCCCTCTAGAGGTTGGATCTGTGTGCGGCTCTAACGCCGCTGAGTTTGCGGCTTCCGCGCGGGGTTGATCTTCCCGTCCTCAGAAGGCGCAATCTGCTCCAGATCCAGGGCTAGAGCAGTTACAGGCGCTAACTCCTAGGCACAGTCCGATGAAAGATTTTGGTCATGTTCATCGTGGTGGCAGGGAGCGGCTGCCATGGGCTCGAGTCCGTCGAAGATCAAGTCTCCGCGGATACCGGCAACGTAATTCAAGCTTACAAACCTGACCTGATGGCTAGGGGCGTAGCTGTCGATCTGCTCTAGATGGCCAAGCGAGTTGGCCCGCGGTGCGAAGCCGCCGAATACGAAGATCTGTCCGGGGAGGAAAACCTCCCCTTGGGCTGCATTGTTGTAGATGATTGACGGAGCCATCAAACCTTTTGGTGACGACACAGCGGAACTCTCAATGAAAGCACCAATGTCGGTGTCAAAACCGGCGGATCTCGGGTAGGGGTCCCGAACTATGCGTCTAAGGTTGATGGTAACACGAGGCGGGGGACATGATGTTTACCCAGGTTCGGGCCCTCTCTATGGAGGTAATACCCTACTTTCTGCTTGATTGATCTTGATGAATATGAGTATTACAAGAGTTGATCTACCATGAGATCGTAATGGCTAAAACCCTAGAAGTCTAGCATGTATGATTATGATTGCCTCTGCGGACTAAGCCCTCCAGTTTATATAGACATCGGAGGGGACTAGGGTTGTACAAACTCGGTTACAGAGAAAGAAATCTTCATATCCGGGCACCAAGCTTGCCTTCCACGCCAAGGAGAGTCCCATCCGGACATGGGAGAGAGTCTTCTGTCTCGTATCTTCACGGCCCAACAGTCCGGCCCATGCTACATAGTTCGGCTGTCCGAGGACCCCTTAATCCAGGACTCCCTCGGGAGGCTGCTGGAGGTGCTCCTCCATCTCCACTAGGATCGCCTGATGCCTGGCCTCGCGAGCCGCCAGGGCATCCCTCATGCAGCGCTGGAACACCATAACCGCGCTCGGTAGGTAGAAGGGCATGCAGACGTAGCTGTGAGGTGGACCCTCACACCGGCCGACACGAGACGACCAGATGAGTTGCCAAGCCCGGGGACATCGATGCAGACATGGAACTCCTTACCCTCGCCGGGGCAGTGAGCTGGGCCTCGTGGCAGGCGATGATCGCCTTGCAGAACCCTTGCTTCTTGAATCTCCTCGATTGCCTTGCTGATGAACTCCTGACCACATGGCGCCTCCCGCCTACTGCCTTCTCCTGGAAGCGTGCTCTGAAGAGCGCCTCCACATGGTGCCCGAGCACCTCCCTCGTGACCCTGGCTAGGTCTGAGGCTGATACACCTCCGTCGTATCTATAATTTTTTATTGTTCCATGCCAATATTCTACAACTTCCATATACTTTTGGAAACTTTTTATATTATTTTTGGGACTAACATATTGATCCAGTGCCCAGTGTCAGTTCCAGTTTTTTGCATGTTTTATGTTTCGCAGAAAACCCATATCAGACGGAGTCCAAACGGCATAAAAATGGATGGAGATTATTTTTGGAATATTTATAATTTTTTGGAAGAAAAATAAACGCGAGACAGTGCCCGAGGGGGCCACGATACAGGGGCGCGCCCCTGACCTTCGTGGGCTCCCCGTAAGGCGGTTGACGCTCTTCTTTTTCCACAAGAAAGCTAATTTTCAGAGAAAAATCTTGGCGAAGGTTTCAATCCAATCAGAGTTACGGATCTCCGGATATATAAGAAATGGTGAAAGGGCAGAATCTGAGAACACAGAAACAGAGAGAGACAGAGAGACAGATCCAATCTCGGAGGGGCTCTCACCCCTCCCACGCCATGGAGACCAAGGACTAGAGGGTAAACCCTTCTCCCATCTAGGGAGAAGGTCAAGGAAGAAGAAGAAGAAGGGGGCTCTCTCCCCCTCGCTTCCTGTAGCACCGGAACGCCGTCGGGGCCATCATCATCACCGCGATCTACACCAACAACTTCACCGTTGTAAGGGCATATTTATCCCTAAGTGTTTTGGTGATTGATGACAATGCTTTTGCGGACTAATCGTGTGCCTTGAGTTTCTTAGTTGCTTCATCGCTAGGCACAAGACGGTTCGGTGCCCCTCGAAGACTATTGAAAACGGCGTTTTTCTACGTTTCTTTTTGGTGGATTTGAGTCGTAGGAGAGCCGTACTATTAAGAGGGGGTCCGCGTCGGAAAGGTTCGGGTGGAATCATTTCGTACACGTTTCCTTCCTTGTCTCCACCTTTCCCTTGCTCTTTGGAGCATTCCCCGTTTATCATCTATGTGAGTGTCTGGACTACTGTTGCTGAGCTTGCGTAGTACTGCTCCCTGGAGTAGTAGTACCACAGCCACTTGCGGTAGTACCGTGCCCATGCACGGTAGTACCATGGGTAGTACCGCTCCTTCGGAGTCGTAGTACCGTGGCTCCCTGGCCAAGTACCGCTGCTTCACGGTAGTAGGTGCGGATGTAATTTTTTACATCCGCGCCCACACGGTAGTACTGCACGTTGAGGGCGGTAGTACCGCGGGTGCCCACGGTAGTACCGCTCCCCTCGAGCAGTAGTACCGTGGTTCCCTGTCCTAGTGCCGTTGCTTCACGGTAGTAGGGGTGGATGTAATTTTTTACATCCGCACCCACACGGTAGTACCGCGCCTTGTGCACGGTAGTACCATGACGGATGTTTGCATCGTCTCTTTGACCACGGAAGTAGGCACGGATGTATTTTTATCCGTGCCGTTTCCAGACTAGGACTTACCTGCCTCGTGGTAGTACCGCAGGTGGGAGCGGTAGTACCGCGTTCTTGGTAGTACTGCTCATGTTCTAGTCTCTGCATCTGCCGCGGTAGTACCGTGGTCACCCACGGTAGTACCGCGTGGCCTTGCAGTAGTACCGCGCTCCTGGAGCGGTAGTACCGCATGTCGCAGGCTGGTCTAAGTGGATAACGGTTGGATGTTGTCCTCCACTATAAAAGGTGTGCCTCCTACCTCTAGTTGACCAGCTCTTCTATCCCTAAGCTCCATTGTTGCTCCAAGCTCCATTTTCGGTCGATCTCTCTCCCTAGCCAATCAAACTTGTTGATTTTCTCGGGATTGGGTGACAAGGCCCCGATCTACACTTCCACCAAGAGATATTCGATTCCCCCCACTAATCCCTAGCGGATCTTGTTACTCTTGGGTGTTTGAGCACCCTAGACGGTTGAGGTCACCTCGGAGCCATAGTCCATTGTGGTGAAGCTTCGTGGTGTCGTAGGGAGCCTCCAATTAAGTTGTGGAGATTGCCCCAACCTTGTTTGTAAAGGTTTGGTCGCCGCCTTCAAGGGCACCAATAGTGGAATCATGGCATCTCGCATTGTGTGAGGGCGTGAGGAGATTACAGTGGCCCTAGTGGCTTCTTGGGGAGCATTGTGCCTCCACACCGCTCTAACGGAGATGTACTTCCCCTTAAAAGGAAGGAACTTTGGTAACACATCCTCGTCTCCACCGGCTCCACTCTTGGTTATTTCGTGCCTTTACTTTTGCAAGCTTACTTGTGTTGTATCCATTGCTTGCTTATGTGCTAGTTGTTATTGCATCATATAGGTTGCTCATATAGTTGCATATCTAGACAACCTATTTTGTTGCAAAGTTTAAATTGGTAAAGAAAAGCTTAAAAATTGTTAGTTGCCTATTCACCCCCCCCCCCTCTAGTCAACTATATCGATCCTTTCAATTGGTATCAGAGCCTCGTCTCTTTATTAAGTACTTCTCTGTCCGAAGAGTATGGTTGACGCCACAGACGTTGTGGAAGAGCACTCCGGTGCGAATCCTACCTCATCTACGGCCGATGGGGGAACCTCGGTCTCTCGTGAGGAATTCAATGTGGCTCTAGACACATTGAAAGACTCCATGACGACCAAGGTTGAAAGCATGTTTACTAAATTTCTAGAAGGACTTAAACTATCCACCTCGCCGATGAAAGTGGGTGATCCCACTAACAAGGTGACGGATGCTACCTCCAACAAGGGGGAAGCTAATAGTGAAAAGGGTCCTTCTACTAGTGGTAAAAATGGCTCCGGCATCTTTGCCCATGTGGAACCTCCAACTTATGGTGGACCGATTCCCTCTACTCATTTAAATCATGCCGGTCCTCCTCCTAAGATTGTGAAAATGAGGATTTTGATTCTTGGGTGTATCGCTTCAAGTGTCATTTAAAGCATGTGAATACTAATCTTTGGAGAATCATTCAAGAAGGTTTCTATCCACATGACCCAAGCAACTTCACCCCTCGAGAAGCCGTGGATAATCAATTCAATGAGTATGCTCTCTTCATCATCCAAGAGGCAATTCTCCCCGAAGATCTCCCTCATCTTCGACCCTACGCCACGGCCAAAGATGCGTGGCAGTGTGTTGTGTCACTCTATCGGGGAAGCGCGATCATTCAACGCTCCAACTATGAAGTGGTGCAAGATGAAGCCGATGAGTTTTCTATGAAGGAAGATGAAGAACCTCGTGAGCTCTTTCGGAGAGTAACCAAATTTGCGGTCTCGCTCCGAGATCATGGGAGCAAGGACATGGATGACAATTGGATCAAACGTAAGTTTCTCAAGGCCATGATGCCCTACAACAAGGCCATGTCCTCCGTCATTCGTCAAAGACCGGACTTCCACTCCATGACCTCAAGTGAAGTGTTGGATGAGTTCGTTGCAATAAGCATCTTGGACAAGACCGCCGATAACGCGGTGCTCCGGTCTCAAAGAGCAAAGAAGCCCAACCTTGCCTTGAAGGCCAAGTTTATTGTGGAAGAAGAGGAAGAAGAGGAATATGAGGAGAGCAACCCCGAAGATAAAAAATATGATTATCACGAGCACATGGCTCTCGCTTCAAGGCAATTTTGGAGCAAGAAGAACTCAAGACCCAATTTCAACAAGAAAAACTCAAGTGGCTTCAAGAGCAAGCAACGAGTTAGAACTTGTTTCAACTGTTGCAATGTGAGCCATTTCATTGCGGATTGTCCTTACGAGAAGCGGGAAGACAATGGTGGCAAGCTCATTCGGAGAGACAAAGCCAAGTCTTTCCCCAACAAGAACAACTTCACTAAGAAGACTCCTACTCGAGGGTTGGTGGTTCAAGAGGAGTACCGTGAGGACGACGGTGATGATGAAGATAGTGAAGCAATGGCCATGGCATCCGTTGCCATTGCCACAACTCCCGGGGTGTCTCTCTTCGATTCACCCAACGAGAACATCACCGCCAAGTGCCTCATGGCTAAAGCCACCAACAAGGTAACCCCCAACATCAAAACCACCATTATTCCCAATCCATCTTTGACGGTTGGGATTGATGATGGTAAGGGGTCTAATGAGGAGGTAAATGATTTTGAGTCCTTTATGAGTAAGCTCAAGGGAAAATCCAAGAAGCACTTTGTTGCTCTCTTGGAACAACTTGGTGAAGCCAATGACATGATCGAGGCTCACGAAATAACCATCTCTAAGATGGAAGGTCATTGTCGGTGTCAAAACCGGCGTATCTCGGGTAGGGGGTCCCGAACTGTGCGTCTAGGCGGATGGTAACAGGAGACAAGGGACACGATGTTTTACCCAGGTTCGGGCCCTCTTGATGGAGGTAAAACCCTACGTCCTGCTTGATTGATATTGATGATGTGGGTATTACAAGAGTAGATCTACCACGAGATCAAGGAGGCTAAACCCTAGAAGCTAGCCTATGGTATGATTGTTGTTCGTCCTACGAACTAAAGCCATCCGGTTTATATAGACACCGGAGAGGGCTAGGGTTACAAAGAGTCGGTTACAATGGTAGGAGATCTACATATCCGTATTGCCAAGCTTGCCTTCCACACCAAGGAAAGTCCCATCCGGACACGGGACGAAGTCTTCAATCTTGTATCTTCATAGTCTTGGAGTCCGGCCGATGATGATAGTTCGGCTATCCGGACACCCCCTAGTCCAGGACTCCCTCAGTAGCCCCTGAACCAGGCTTCAATGACGATGAGTCTGGCGCGCATGTTGTCTTCGGCATTACAAGGCGGGTTCCTTCTCCGAATAATTTATAGAAGATTGTGAACACCAGGATAGTGTCCGGCTCTACAAAATAAATTCCACGTACCACCGCAGAGAGAATAATATTTACACAAGTTCAATCTGCTGACGTATTTTGTGGTGTGATGTCACACCACTTACCAAGCCTTTACTAGAATTGTTTTCATTGTACCACCTCAGCGCGTTTAGCGAAGCGGTTTCCTTGGCACGTCTTGTCGAAGCAGAGATCGTGTTCCCCTTATTCCGGGATTCCCATCAATACGGACGTGGGTAACCCAACCGCGCCATTGATTGCGGTGCTTGGGAGATAAGCGAGTTTTATCAGGCCGGTGGGGACGCATGTTTTCGTCCGCCCATATAAGGGGATAAAGATCCAACCCTTTTACCTGCACCTTCTTCCTCCTTGGCTTATCCATCTCCGCGAACTCGAGCTCCAGCGCCCAAGTCCGCACATCTCACCTCAACCTTCTCCAACTATGTCCGGAGCGGGAGGAAAGTGGATGGCCTCCTCCGTTACGGAGGGGCACATCCAGAAGCTGCGCAGCGCAGGATATCTGTCCAGCGACATCGCGCACCGGCTCCCCGACGAGGGAGAGATCATCCCCACCCCCAGGCCCCATGAGAGGGTAGTATTTCTTCCCCATTTCCTCCGCGGACTGGGCTTCCCACTCCATCCCTTTGTCCGGGGGCTCATGTTCTACTACGGCCTGGATTTCCATGATCTGGCCCTGAATTTCATCCTCAATATCTCGGCGTTTATCGTCGTGTGTGAGGCCTTCCTCTGCATCTAGCCCCACTTTGGCTTGTGGCTCAAGACCTTCAGTATCAAGCCGAAGGTTGTAAAGGGCAGCCAAGCGGAGTGCGGAGGCGCCATGGTGGGCAAGATGCCCAACGTTACTTGGCTTGAGGGCACTTTCGTGTAAACCATCAAGGGGTGGCAATCGGGGTGGTTCTACATCACCGAGTCGCGTGACCCTGAATGGGCAGCGGCCCCCGAATTTAGATCTGGCATCCCCATACGTCTCACCTCCTGGAAAGAGAGCGGCCGGACATGGGGTGATTCGGAGGAGCTGACCGGACTCCAAGCCTGCATCCAAAAGCTAGTGAACAAGAAGCTCAAGCTTGTCAACGTAGTCCAGGTCATGCTCATCCGCCGGATTCTCCCGTGCCAACGACGGGGCTTCAGTATGTGGGAGTTCGATTCAGCGCAGCACCAGACTTTGAGCGGGCTCTTCGACACTACGTACGAAGATGTCTGGAGGGTGCTGTTTAAAGGCGCCGAGGCCCCCGCATCCACTACCGAAGATCGCGGATTCAGCTCGCAGCGTCCGGCTAGCGAGGTAAGCGATTTTGCCCTTTACGGGACACTTGTTTTCCATAGTTTGACTCTATGCGGGATCTAAACTCCCTCTCCTTTGACAGGACTGGCTGAAGAAGGCTGAACAGACTATCTGTCCGGCCCCATTGCCAGAGGACCCAGCGGACGCCCGCTTAACGAGGCTGCTGGCTCCGGCACCCCACGTGGTGCCGGAGAAAAAGGCCAAGAAGAAGGGTGGGGTGCCGGAGAAGAAGGCCAAGAAGAAGGCCACGGGCACTCGGAAGAGTTCCCGTTTTCAGGTGTCATCGGACGATGACTCCGAGGCAGACTCCTCCCACAAAGGCGAGGAGGAGAAGAAGAAGGCCTCTCCCCCAGCGGGGGGAGGGAAGAAAAGGAAGGCCTCCCCAACGAGGGAGGCCGAAGGGTCCAAGAAGGGAAGGACTCTTCCCCCGGACTGCTCTGCCAGCGCCGGAGATGACGACGAGGATTGGCCTCCAACGGCCAAGCCCCTGGCGAGATCGTAAGTATCCGGACTCCTGAATAACTTCATGGTTTTTTCTTTTCGCCACATAGTGTCTTTCTAATGCCGCATACAACCCTGCAGTCCGCCCAAGGATGATCTTCCCGCTTCGTCGAGCGAGTCCTTGGGTGCGTCAGGTATGGATTCTCTTCTGACCGCCTCCACCCCCCATGATGCGGACGATGCCGAGGTGGGATCCCGGGAAGGGACCCGCCAGGAGGAGGAGGCCCCGGAGGTGTCGCAGGGCAACCTCTCGGACTTTGCACCGGACTCGGCCCCGGAACCCGTAGTGGCTCTGGAGTCCGGCGGGCGGCCCCTTTGTAAGAAGGGCAAGACCGTGACGCCGGCTGCCTCCGTCCAACCGGAGGCACCAGATAGCTTGCTGGAGGCGCTCAATGGCGCCTCCATCGAAGAGGAACACCGCACTGTTATGAGTGCGGTGATTCGGAAGGTTCAGCTCACCAAGAGCGGGCTGACTGAAGCCTGCAGCAGCCTTCTAACAGGCTTTGAGGTAAGAATTTTGATATATGTAAAATAGTACCGCATTGACAGTAGCCCCTGATGCTCGGTTCGGTATTCGGAAAGAAAAGCCGGACTGAGGATCTAAAAAGATATACGCAGGAGTCATATAAAAAAATGTCAATATGGGATGGCAGGCTGTGCTGCTGACCTCTGCCGCACTGACTGTGGAGGTCAATACTTTGAAGCAAAGCCTCGAGCGGTCCGAGAGCGAGCTCGGCCGTGCCAAGAAGCAGCTCGAGGACAAGGAAGGTGAGTAACACCTTATTAAAATTGTACCTTACAGAAAAGGATTTGGTTGCAAGAAGAATGACAAGGATAACGTGGGTATTGCAGGGGCCACAAATGAGGTGGCGACCCTGAAGGAGGCGGTGTCCGCGGCCGAATGTAATGCGGCCGCGGAGCGCACCGAGCGAGAGAGGCAGGAGGCGCGGGTGGTGGAGGTACAGCAAGAGCTCCAGGCTCTCGTGGAAAAACATGAGAGGTTGGAGCGTGACTCGAAGACTCGAGAGTCCGAGCTTGCAACGGCTCTTGAGAGTGCCAAAGCCTCAAAGGCCGAAGCCTACAAGGCCCTCTAGGAAGTCGAGGCGTTGAAGAAAATAGCGGCGGGTAAGGCATTTTTCATGCAAAGTAAGCATGTGAGTGTGAATTACCTATCACTTACCCGAATTCGGAGCTCTCCAGGAGTGTTCGCAGATATGCCCCGCAGCGTGTCCGATGCTGCCGCTTTCTATAGGGCCGAGGAGGGGAGCTCGACGGAGAAGGTCTTTTGGTCTCAGTATGTTGAGGTCGGACATCCGGTGCCCCTTAGTGACCAGCTGAAGCAGCTGGTCGAGCTCCACAAGGCGTCCGAACAGGCCATGAAGGGCCTCATAGTTCGGTTGTGGCCTAAGGAGGCCATGCCTGGGAGCTACTTCGGCCTGGTGCGGCGGCTGGTGGATGCGTGTCCATGGGTTGAAGTCATCAAGCACTCCGCCTGCATTGAAGGTGCCCGTCGGGCCCTTGCCCGCGCAAAGGTGCACTGGGGCAAGATGGATGCTCATAAGCTTGTGACGGACGCGCCACCGCTGGGCAAGGAGCATCGCACGCTCGAGATGTATTATAAGAGTGTCATGAAGGGTGCCCACACTATTGCGGGTGAGTGCTCCAAAGATGTAATATTTGAGTAGACTCGCATTTTGTTATCTTGTGCGCTGAAAAGTTTGTTCATATGTGCTAAGCAACGCTTGTTAATTTAAAATATTACCTTCTGTGCGGCCGTTTATCAAATCTGAGAGATGGCAAGTCGTCGGCTTCAGCCCCCATGCCACGAGTGCTGGGGTGTTCGGGATAAATTTGAGCACTCTTGTTCCCATTTTTGGGTCCATCTAGGGAGGCGCTCAACACAACAAACAAGGCAACCGGACTTATAATGCTTGAACACTCTCACTTAGCCATAGAATTCTATAATTTTAAATTTTGGCGAAGCCCCTAGTGTTCGGAAGGCCGAATTTGGGGCGCTATCCATGCCTGGGCCGGACAAAGCCGGCTCCTCGCTCTAAGCGGCATAAGTCTTTAGGGACTCGCAAAAAACCTCTCGAACAGCGACCGGCTCTCGCCTCATCATGACGGTCAGTTTTAGCTTTCTCCACTGAGGCGCTTGCCCAGCTCAACTGGGGCGCAATCGCAGTGGTTCTCCCAGTGCTACCTTAGCCGATACAACGGAACATAAGGTACCAAAACATGGGAGCCGGGCAAACCCAACTATTGACCCAAGACATGATTCGGAGCCGATGCATATAATGCTATAAGTTCGGGGTGCCGCACTTGTGAAAGTGTCCGGACTTATCACACCATGATGCGGGAAACATAAGCCCCTGGTGTACATAGCCGTACCAACGTGTACGGATGCAACATGTCATAAATGAACATATGTATAAGAAAGAAATGCAATTATAAGCAAAAAGGTGCTGCATTGCTTATTCAAGAAATACTGCTGTGGATGCAGAACGATACAAATGGTGCGATAAGCAAGGGATGGGACTATTAAACATGTCCCCCTCCAGGGGTAGGCTGCGGAATGGTGTATAAAACAGATTTAATGCTCGTAATGGAGACCACCTGGATATTCATTGTAGCCTTTCTTCTGCCCTGGCTGTTGCATCGTGAGTTCGGCAGGTCTGTTGCCGGACAGGGCCTCTGACGGACGAAGTCCTGTGGGTAAAAAAAAGAAGAAAAGAAAAAAGAACGACACACTTGAGAGCCCCTGGTGTGGTTAAGCCGCATTCTGGGCCTATCGTGGCCGTGCCCCTCCCCCCATGCCCATGGTATCTCCAGAGCGTAATGGTGTACGCGAAGGACCTGTCTTGATATTTTGCAGGGGCTGGGGTTGGGGCCGCACTGCTACGCGTGCTCGGAACGTGCCAGGTGGTCTTGTTGTAGGTTACTCCGGGCGTGTTTAGCCGTGTCCGGTCGCTTAATGGCCGGACTCGAGAATTTCCTTAAGAGGCTGCATTGTACTTCTGCCGCGAGAGCCACTATATGTTCCTCCGTTCGGAGAGAGCGTTCAGTGTTTCTGTTGACCGTGATGACTCCTCGAGGGCCTGGCATCTTGAGCTTGAGGTATGCGTAGTGCGGCACTACGTTGAACTTTGCAAACGCGGTACGTCCGAGCAGAGCATGATAGCCGCTGCGGAACGGAACTATGTCGAAGATTAACTCCTTGCTTCGGAAGTTATCCGGGGATCCGAAGACCACTTCTAGTGTAACTGAGCCTGCACAATTGGCTTCTACACCTGGTATGACGCCTTTGAAGGTCGTCTTGGTAGGTTTGATCCTTGAGGGGTCTATGCCCATTTTGCGCACTGTATCCTGATAAAGCAGGTTCAGGCTGCTGCCGCCGTCCATCAGGACTCTGGTGAGGTGAAATCCATCGACAATTGGGTCTAAAACCAATGCGGCGAATCCGCCGTGGCGGATGCTCGTGGGGTGGTCCCTTCGGTCAAAAGTGATCGGGCAGGAGGACCATGGATTGAACTTCGGGGCAACTGGCTCCATCGCGTATACATCTCTGAGTGCACGCTTCCGCTCCCTTTTGGGTATGTGTGTTGCGTATATCATGTTCACCGTCCGCACTTGTGGGGGGAAACCCTTCTGTCCTCTATTGTTCGGTGGTCGGGTCTCTTCCTCGTCATCGCTATGCAGCCCCTTGTCATTGTTTTCGGCAATTAACTTGCTTGCCTGCTTGAATACCCAATAGTTCTTGTTGGTGTGGTTGGCTGGCTTTTCGGGGGTGCCGTGTATCTGGCACGAGCGGTCGAGTATTCGGTCCAAGTTGGACGGACCCGGAGTAGTTCTTTTGAATGGCTTTTTCCGCTGACCGGGTTTAGAGCCTTTGAATCCGGCATTGACTGTCGTATCCTCACTATTATCACCGTTAATGCGGCGTTTGTTTTTGTTGCGACACGACCTGCCATTGCGGTCCTTGATATCCGAACTGCCAGAATTTTTGCTGAGGTTGTTGCTGCGTGCTAGCCAGCTGTCCTCACCCGCGCAGAAGCGGGTCATGAGTGATGTGAGGGCTGCCATGGATTTTGGCTTTTCCTGTCCCAGGTGTTAGGCAAGCCACTCGTCGCGGATGTTATGTTTGAAGGCCGCGAGGGCCTCCGCATCCGGACAGTCGACGATTTGGTATTTCTTGGTTAAGAACCGTTTCCAGAATTGTCTGGACGATTCGTTTGGCTGCTGAATTATGTGGCTTAGGTCGTCAGCGTCTGGTGGTCGCACATACGTGCCTTGGAAGTTATCGAGGAATGTGGCTTCCAGGTCTTCCCAACTCCCAATTGACTCTGTTGGCAAACTGTTAAGCCAATGCCGGGCTGGTCCTTTAAGCTTGAGTGGGAGATATTTGATGGCGTGAAGATCATCACCGCGGGCCATGTGGATGTGAAGGAGATAGTCTTCGATCCAAACTGCGTGGTCTGTTGTGCCATCGTAAGATTCAATATTCACGGGTTTAAACCCTTCGGGAATTTGATGATCCATTACTTCATCTATGAAGCATAGTGGGTGCACGGCGCCTCTGTACTGGGCGATATCACGACGGAGTTCAAAAGAGCTTTGTCTATTTTGTTCGGCCCGGCCGGACTTACTGTGTCCAGCGCGACGGTTGTCGTCGCGTATCATGGGGCGCCCACGCGATCCATAGATTGATCTTGATTGTCTTGCCTTATCCTCCAATATATCTCGCAAGTCCAGAGCATTCCCCTGTGGCCTTGTGCTTTTCCAGCGGTGCCGGGGTACGGTTCTGGTGGAGGGCCTAGAGGCCTCTCTGTCGCGGCCACGGGGTGGTCGGTCAGCCGTATTGTCTGCTGGTGATGCAGGTTCATATGCCTCCTCCTCTAATCAGGGGAGCAGCTTGCGTTTAGGGTAGCTTTTGGAGGGGCGGTCGAGCTCATGCTCTTCGGCCACAAGGACTTCAGTCCATCTGTCGGCTAGCAGATCTTGATCAGCTCTAAGCTGCTGCTGCTTTTTCTTGAGGCTGTTTGCCGTGGCCATAAGCATGCGTTTAAAATGCTCTTGTTCGACGGGATCCTCACGCACGATGAATTCGTCGTCGTCGAGGCTTGCCTCGTCTCCGGAGGGAGGCATGTAATCCTCTACCTCTTCGTCTGCCGTTCTCTCATGAAGGCTGGTGTCTCCGTCCTCCTGTGCTGAATCTTGCTGGAGGGGGTTGTCTTTGGCACTGTCTGGGGTGTTATTATCTCCGGTGCCGGAATCTCTATTCTTGCTTTGGCGGGATTTAGAGCGGCGCCGCTGACGCCGGCGCTTGGGCTGTTTCTTGGAGGGGTCATCCTCCGTTGTTCCTTCGCCATTCCCATCCTTTGGGATATCCACCATGTATATGTCATATGATGAGGTGGCTT
Source organism: Triticum dicoccoides (assembly GCF_002162155.2). Classification (NCBI taxonomy): domain Eukaryota; kingdom Viridiplantae; phylum Streptophyta; class Magnoliopsida; order Poales; family Poaceae; genus Triticum; species Triticum dicoccoides. The sequence continues at coordinate 438,182,595 of NC_041393.1, read as the reverse complement.
TCCAGTGCCCAGTAGGCACTGGTTCTTGGTCGTCTCCGGCATCGTCGTCCGTACCGTCGATGTCTTCGGAGTCGAAGTCTAGCATGTCGGTTAGATCGTCGACAGTGGCTACTAAGTGGGTGGTGGGTGGGCTTTGAATTTCTTCATCGTCTGCATCCCAACCGCCTTGACCGCAGTCCGGCCAGGGCTCTCCTGATAATGAGCGATTTTTTAGAGAACTCAAGATGTCGCCAAAAGGTGAGTGTTGAAAGATGTCCATAGCGGTGAACTCCATGATCGGCGCCCAATCGGATTCGATTGGAGGGGGCGCGGGAGGTTCGGAGTCCGGCGAGGAGTCCGGCACCTCGGAGTCACGAGCTTCATGAGGGACAAGGTCAGTGTTCGGCTCTATCGTCGTAGAGGTTGCAGCCCCCGAGGCGGTGTCTAGCCACCCGTCCTCGATCTACACAGCCAGCTCCGAATTGAAGATCGGAGCGGACTCGTGTGCGGCCTCCAGGGTACTGTCCGGCTGCAGAGCTAAATCATGCTCGTCGTGACAGTGCGGCATGCTCGGCTGTGGCTCGAATCCATCGAAGATCAAATCCCCGCGGATGTCAGCCGCGAAGTTCAAACTTCCAAATCTGACCTGGCGGCCAGGGGCGTAGCTTTCGATCTGCTCCAGATGGCCAAGCGAATTGGCCCGCAGTGCAAAGCCGCCGAATACAAAGATCTGTCCGGGGAGGAAGGTCTCACCCTGGACTACGTCGTTGTTGATGATCAAAGAAGCCATCGAGCCTATCGGTGACGATACAGAGGAACTCTCAATGAAAGCACCAATGTCGGTGTCAAAACCGGCGGATCTCGGGTAGGGGGTCCCGAACTGTGCGTCTAGGCGGATGGTAACAGGAGACAAGGGACACGATGTTTTACCCAGGTTCGGGCCCTCTTGATGGAGGTAAAACCCTACGTCCTGCTTGATTGATATTGATGATGTGGGTATTACAATAGTAGATCTACCACGAGATCAAGGAGGCTAAACCCTAGAAGCTAGCCTATGGTATGATTGTTGTTCGTCCTATGGACTAAAGCCATCTGGTTTATATAGACACCGGAGAGGGCTAGGGTTACACAGAGTCGGTTATAATGGTAGGAGATCTACATATCCGTATTGCCAAGCTTGCCTTCCACGCCAAGGAAAGTCCCATCCGGACACGGGACGAAGTCTTCAATCTTGTATCTTCATAGTCTTGGAGTCCGGCCGATGATGATAGTTCGGCTATTCGGACACCCCCTAGTCCAGGACTCCCTCAGTCATAGTTGTGACTATGCCGATGAGATGTCGGATCTCTCTAATGCTCTTGGGGAAGAGTGTGGGCATCGTTTGGCTCTTGAGGAGTCACAAAACGATGACCATGCCAAGTTAAAGAAAGATCTCGATCATGCTCTTGTTGTGTCTCGTGTGCTAACTTCCGAGAAGGCTAAACTTGGGGTTGATCATGCTAGACTCAAGGAGGAGTTTGATGTGCTTGACAAGGCCCACAAGGTCTTGAAGGGTGCTCATGCTAACCTCAAGGAGTCTCATGCTCAACTCCAAGTTAAGCTAACCAAGGAGAAGGCCTCCTTTCCTCACTTGATCTTAATTGATAACGCAAATGCTACTAACCCGTGTTGTGAGCATGTGCATCTTGTGGAGGAGAATGCCAAGTTGAAGGAACAACTCGAGAGAGGCCTTGTGTCATGCATACAAGGTGAGAAGAACCTAAATGACCTTTTGAGCAATCAAAAGGAAGTTGTGGCCAAGGAGGGAGTTGGGTTCTCACCCAAGTCCAAACGACCTCCCCCGCTTAAGCAAACTTTTGTGAAGGAGGGAGAGGGTGCTCCTAAGGAGAAGAAGAACAATGTGAAGAGTGGTGATGCCAAAAAGGGCAAAGTCACCTCTCCCAACAAAGCCGGCGACTTTAACCCTTCTTATGTGTTGTGCCATGCTAGTGATGGGCATGTTTATGCTAAATTTGTTGGTTCTTCTTATGAGTACATTGAATGGTCTATTTGGGTTCCTAAGACCCTTGTTACTAAAATCAAAGGACCCATTACCCAATGGGTACCTAAAACCAAGCATTATCTCTTGTAGGTGTTTGCTTCCGGTGGGGGATCATGGTTGCTCGATAGTGGAGCAACAAATCATATGACCAGGAGCAAGGACTTGGTGGTGGACGTGCAAAAGATCCCATCTATGCCCACCAATGTCGAGTGGGGTGATGCCTCACATTCTAAGGTATTGGGTCTTGTCAAGGTTGTCAGTTCTCATGATCTAACGATCGAGAAAGTCATGCTTGTTGAGTCCCTTGCATACAATTTACTTTCCGTTCGTCAACTTGCACTCATGGGCTTTGCCACCTTCTTTGATGTTGATACTGTGGCCCTCTTGTGGAGCAAGACTGTTAAAGTAGCCTTTGTTGGGCATGTCGAAAACGGTCTCTATGTGATTAACTTTTTGGAGCGACCCACTAAGACCGCGACATGCCTAATGGCTAAAGTTGATGTGGGATGGCTTTGGCATCGCCGTTTAGCCCACGTCAATATGAGATCTTTGCAAAGTCTTCTCAAGGGGGACCATGTCCATGGACTAACAAATGTTAGTTTTGCCAAAGATCGTGCTTGCAGTGCTTGTATCGAAGGAAAGCTTCATGAGATGGCTCACCCTCCCATGACTATCATCTACTCGAAGAGACCCTTGGAGCTCCTTCACATGGACCTCTTTGGGCCTCCATCCTTTGATAGTCTTGGGGGAAGAAAGTATTGCTTGGTGATTGTGGATGATTATTCAAGATACACGTGGGTATATTTCTTCAAGAGGAAGAGTGAAACTCAACAAACCGTCATCGACTTTGCAAATGAAGCTCAATGACAACATGATGCAAAGATCTTGACAATAAGAAGTGACAACGGCACCGAGTTCAAGAACTACACCTTGGATGAGTTCCTTAGTGATGAGGGGATCAAGCATCAATATTCAGCTCCATACACCCCTCAACAAAATGGTGTTGTGGAGAGGAAGAACCGGACGTTGATGGATGCAGCAAGGACCATGATGGCGGAGTTCAAGTCTCCATACAACTTTTGGCCCGAAGCCATCAACACCGTGTGTCATGCATCAAATCGGCTCTATCTCCGCAAAGGCTTGAACAAGACTCCTTATGAAATCCTCATCGGTAACAAGCCCAATCACAAGTACTTCCGGGTGTTCGGGTGGTAAGTGTTTCATTCTCAAAAAGGGTGTTCGTTTGTCTAAATTTGAGGCTAGAGCTTATGAGGGCATATTTGTTGGTTATGCTACAAACTCTCATGCTTACCGTGTTCTCAACAATTCCACCGGACTCATTGAGGAGACGTGTAACGTGGAGTTTGACGAAAATAACGGCTCCCAAGTGGAGCAAAGTGGTACTTGTGATGTAGGTGATGAAATTCCACCCCAAGACATAAGAAGAATGGGTAGTGGTCATATTCTACCCATTGAGGAACCCCTTGTGGCGAAAGGAGAAGGACAATGCTCCACTCAAGTGGAGCCATCACCTCCCCAAGACCCACACGCTTCCGAACAACAAAGTGAAGGCCCTCAACCTCATGAACAAGACCAAGGGAAAGATCAAACTCAAGATGGTGGTGATCCACCAAATGATGCCCAAGGTCAAGTTCTCCCCCTCGAGCAAGTTCAAGATCAAGAGCAAGCTCAAGATCTCGAACAAGCTCAAGACGGCACTCAAGATAATCAAGTTGATCCTCCTCCTTCCACATCCGAGGAGGAATTAGAGTGTCGTGTCGCAAAGATTGCTTCCAAGCTCACCACCAAAGGCCATCTTATGGAGAATGTGGTTGGAAGCCTAAGAAAGGGGGTAAGCACTCATAGACAATTAGCAAACTATTGTGAACATCACGCGTTTGTCTCTAGTGTTGAACCCCAAAAGGTCTATGAGGCGCTCGAAGATTCAGATTGGCTCAATGCCATGCATGAAGAACTCAACAACTTCGAGTACAACAAGGTGTGGAGATTGGTGCCACGGCCGTCGAGGAACCATAATGTCATTGGAACCAAGTGGATTTTCAAGAACAAGCAAGACGCTCATGGGAACATCGTTCGCAACAAGGCAAGATTGGTAGCACAAGGCTACTCCCAAGTCGAGGGTATCGACTACGGTGAAACCTTTGCTCCCGTTGCTCACCTTGAATCCATTCGTTTGTTGATTGCTTATGCTTCCCATCACAACTTTAAGTTACAACAAATGGATGTGAAGAGTGCTTTTCTTAATGGTCCTATTAATGAGTTGGTTTATGTCAAGCAACCCCCCGGGTTCGAGGATCCTTACTTCCCGGATCATGTGTATCAACTCGATAAGGCACTCTATGGCCTTAAACAAGCCCCACGTGCATGGTATGACCACCTTACCGAGTTGTTACGAGATTGTGGATTTGAAGTTGGGCAAATCGATCCCACTCTTTTTACTAAGAAGGTCAAAGGGGAGTCGTTTGTGTGCAAAGTATATGTTGATGACATTATCTTTGGTTCCCCTAACAAAGCTTTCAATGAAGAATTTGCCGCTCTCATGACCTCTAAGTTCAATATGTCTTCAAGGGGAGAGTTGAAGTTCTTTCTTGGTTTTGATATCAAACAAAGAAGAGAAGGTACCTTCATCAACCAAGCCAAATACACTCAAGACATGCTTAAGAGATTCAAGCTACGTGATGTCAAGCCGGCTCTACTCCAATGCCCACCAAGTGCCAACTTGACATTGATCCCAATGGTAAAGCGGTGGATCAAAAGGTATATATCTCTATGATTGGATCCTTGCTTTACCTTTGTGCATCTAGACCGGATATCATGTTTAGTGTGGGAATGTGTGCACAATTGCAAGCCGCACCAAAGGAAAGCCACTATGTGGCGGTCAAACGAATCTTTTGATATTTGGATCATACCCCAAACTTTGGCCTATGGTACCCAAGAGGAGCTAACTTCAAGCTCGAAGGATTTACGGATTCCAATTGGGCGGGAGACAAGGTGGATAGGAAGTCCACTTCCGGAGGGTGCCAATTTCTTGGTTGCTCTTTGGTGAGTTGGTCTTCCAAGAAGCAAAGTTGTGTGTCTCTCTCGTCCACCGAAGCGGAATATGTGGCGGCCGGTAGTTGTTGTGCACAACTCTTATGGATGAGGCAAACTTTAAAGGAATACGGTGTCATTTGTGACAAAGTGCCTCTTTGGTGTGACAATGAAAGTGCCATCAAGATTTCTCTCAACCCGGTGCAACATTTCAAGACGAAACATATTGAGATTCGGTATCACTTCATCCGGGGTCACATTAGGTGAGGGGAGATCGAGCTCAAGTATGTCAACACTCATGATAACCTTGCAGATATTTTCACGAAGCCCTTGGATGAAGCAAGATTTCGCGAGTTAAGGCATGAGCTAAATATCATTGATTCGAGCAATGTGACTTGAGCCCGTGCACACCCCACCTCACTCAACTTGTTGTCTAGTTTAGGTGTAGGCATGGACATAGGGGGAGTGTCGTTCTCTTAATGAACTCTCCCTCCCCCCATTATGCATAAATCGATCAACTCTTTCACATTAGCCATTTTGATGGTGCTTGTGCTTCAAAGACGAGTGTTGGTCATGGGCCCAAGGATAATTCTTCGCGGTGCCATACCAATTGTCTCAAACATAGGTGGCTCCGGCCACCGCCCTCTCCTCTTTGAGAGGTGGCGTCGCGTGGTTGTTTTTGGTTGTCGTTTGTCTTTCTGCCTCTGTGTTGAGTGTGCTCGTGTAGTGTCTCCTGTACCCGAAGTTTCCTTGCGAAGACCTCATTTTTCGTGCATTTGAAACCTGCTTCTCTTGAGCTTACGGTGCTACCGCAGCCTGCTACGGTACTACCGTGCGTGGAGAACACGGTACTACCGCCCCAGCACGGCAGTATTTTTTTACTGCCACCTGGGAGAGCGGTACTACCGCTTCGGTGCGGTACTTCCGCCTAAGCGGTACTACTGCGATGATATGCGGTACTACCGCGCCGTCACAGACGCGTGGGGGATAAGGACGGGCAGGGGGAGTTCTAACTCCCCTATACCCATTCGTCCATTTTCCCCACTTCGTCTCTCTCTCTCTCTCTCGCTCAAGAACGGGTCCGGAGTCCCTCGCCGGATCTCCGCCTCCGGCTGCTCCCCTGCGTTTCCGTCCAGTGGGATCGTTCCCCACCATGTGCTCTTGCCATGGAACAAGGTCCTTCCCCAAATCCCTCTCTTTTTGGTTGTGTTCTTTGCCTCTAGGTTTTTGGGGAGATGCACTTGTTCTTGAGACTTTAGGCTAAGTCTTTGCAAGAGTAGGATGTAGGAGAGTAGTTTTGCATAGGGATTATACCTGTTATGTTGTCCTGTGATAGAGTTGATCAACCGTAGTACCGCCGTGGTTTCGCGGTTCGTCTCAGATTCAAAATTTGGTGTTCGATCTGACGCGGTGCAGTACTACCGCTCATCCGGTACTACCGCCCATCCGGTGCGGTACTACCGCACGAGCTGCGGCACTAAAATATTACTACCGCTCCCAGCCCCGGTACTACCGTGACTTCACGGTACTACCGCGACTAGGAGCGGTACTAAAATTTTAGTACCACAGCACCAGGCAGTACTACCGTTGGGCCCATTATGTCGCTTGGCAATTACCACGTATGCTTTCTTCGTGTTTCTTTCGCCTTGCCGTGGTCTTTGCATTGATCCTTCCTGCTTGTCATGGGTGTTTTGTGTTTTCTGTCTCAGGTGGTGGCTCTCGCTGTGCCAATCCCAGTCGTGACACTGGTTCCAAGCGTCTGCGCAATCAAGGCGAAGCAACAGAGGGCTCCAATGCCCCCAAGCGCCATGTTAAGGCCACCGCTAGCAAGCACAAGGAACCCGCTAAGGGCATGGACGAGATACCCCAATATGAGTTCATCCGTCTCAGGCAGATCAACCCGTATGTGATCCTCATGCTACCGTCAAAGGCTATGAGTTGTTTTTGAACAAGCAGCAGACTCTCACCTATTTGGATGTCATCAAAAACAAGCAAAATACCTATGTGGATGTCAAGTGGATAGACATGCATCACCTGAGGAAGGACAAGTATCATGAGTACTTTGGAGAAGCTCTGGATTTGGTGGAGCAGTTTGATATTGAGAATGTGATCTCTTTCCATCTTGACTACGACCCTGAGCTTATCTGTCAGTTCTTTGCCTCAGTGTTCTTTCACTCTGGGGAGGAGCGGAGGATGACCTGGATGACCAATGGTCGTCAGTTGACTGCTACCTGGAAGGAGTTCATGGATCTGCTCCAGGTTCCTGATGACGGGCTCAACTCACCAGTGGGTGTTCGCCCCCATGCCAATTTTGAGTCTGCAAACAAGGACAAGCTTCAGCCGTTCTATGTTGAGAAGGTGCTTGCCAATAGCAAGTCGACGTGGGTGCTCAACTCTTTTCTGGATATCATGTATCGCATCTTCCGCAACTCTCTGTTCCCTCGCATTGGTGACAAGGACAAGGTTCATGCCTATATGGTGGATATGATGCTCCTGTGTGAGGAGGCTCGCGTGTCTCAGACACAGCCACTTGATGTCTCACACATCATGTGGTGTGAGCTTCGGTTTGCGGTGTTCAACCGCAAGGTGCCTATCTATGGACCATACCTATTTCTGTTGATCTCCAAGACTTGGGCGAAGCAGTACCCTGGTGATGACTTCCTTGCTCCTGATTGGATTCGGCATGATCCCATCAGTCTCCGTGTCAAGCCCAACTGGGCAAACACTACAACTCGTGCTGAGGCGATTGCTGCTAGGAGGGCTATTGATGAGGATGAGGCTGAAGCAGAGGATGTTGCTGATGACCGTGCTGCTGGGTCTTCCCATAGTTCCTCTGTGCCCTCGTGGGCCAAGAAGCTGAAGGACAAGATGAAGACTCTTTTCTGCATGCAAACTAAGGGGCAGTACAGGACTCACGTGGCATCCAAGGAGAGTTGTCGCCGCGACAAGAAGATTCTGAAGCTGTATGGAGAGGACGTGTCTGGCGGGTCTGAGGATCACATTACTCCAGAGGCTGAGTGGATGGAGAAACAAGGCTACAAGTGGACTGATTCTGAGGAGGACGTCGAGGAGACCATTCCTGCCACCGGGTCTGACGAGGATCGTTGGGATGATTTCTCTGCTTGAGCCACCCCTTGTGCGTAGGTGTCCTCTCTGCCTTTTTGGCGTCTCGATGCTAAAGGGGGAGAGAGTGTAGGGATTTGCGAGTCGTGTGTCGTGGTTCGTGTGTTTGCGTGTCTTGTTTGAACCTCATTTCGGTTGTTTCGGTTGCTTTGGTTTAGTTTGTCCCTCATATGGTGTAAGACATATGCACTCTATCTATCTTAGTGAGCTAGTGTTATATTGTGCTACCTTTGTTTATGCACTTGCTTAGATTGTTAGTCTTACATGCCTTGTCTCTAAAATATAGGGGGGTGTTGATCCTATCTTGTGTGTTGTGCAGTCCAAAGCATCCATCTAGATTGCACACATCTAGGGGGAGTCCGTCTACATTTTAGAGAGGAGGGGTTTTCCTATGCTTATTATTATTTCCCCTTGTGCAAATCCCGTATTGTCATCAGTCCACCAAAAAGGGGGAGATTGTAAGGGCATATTTATCCCTAAGTGTTTTGCTGATTGATGACAATGCTTTTGCGGACTAATCATGTGCCTTGAGTTTCTCAGTTGCTTCATCGCTAGGCACAAGATGGTTCGGTGCCCCTCGAAGACTATTGAAGACGGCGTTTTTCTTTCTTTTTGGTGGATTTGAGTCGTAGGAGAGCCGTACTATTAAGAGGGGGTCCGCGTCGGAAAGGTTCGGGTGGAATCATCGAGTACATGTTTCCTTCCTTGTCTCCACCTTTCCCTTGCTCTTTGGAGCATTCCCCGTTTATCCTCTATGTGAGTGTATGGACTACTATTGCTGAGCTTGCGGTAGTACTGCTCCCTAGAGCGGTAGTACCGCAGGCACTTGCGGTAGTACCGTGCCCATGCGCGGTAGTACCGCGGGAGCCCACGGTAGTACCGCTCCTTCGAAGTCGTAGTACCGTGGCTCCCTGGCCAAGTACCGCTGCTTCGCGGTAGTAGGTGCGGATGTAATTTTTTACATCCGCGCCCACACGATAGTACCGCACGTCGAGGGCGGTAGTACCGCGGGTGCCCACGGTAGTACCGCTCCCCTCGAGCAGTAGTACCGTGATTCCCTGGCCTAGTGACGTTGCTTCACGGTAGTAGGGGCAGATGTAATTTTTTACATCCACACCCACACGGTAGTACTGCGCCTTGTGCACAGTAGTACCGTGACGGATGTTTGCATCATCTCTTTGACCACGGAAGTAGGCACGGATGTATTTTTATCCGTGCTGTTTCCAGACTAGGACTTACCTGCCTCGTGGTAGTACCGCAGGTGGGAGCGGTAGTACTGCGCTCGCTGTAGTACTGCTCATGTTCTAGTCTCTGTAGCTGCCGCGGTAGTACCGTGGTCACCCACGGTAGTACCGCGCTCCTGGAGCAGTAGTACCGCATGTCGCAGGCTGGTCTAAGTGGATAACAGTTGGATGTTGTCCTCCACTATAAAAGGTGTGTCTCCTGCCTCTAGTTGACCACCTCTTCTATCCCTAAGCTCCATTGTTGCTCCAAGCTCCATTTTCGGCCGATCTCTCTCCCTAGCCAATCAAACTTGTTGATTTGCTCGGGATTGGGTGACAAGGCCCCGATCTACACTTCCACCAAGAGATATCCGATTCCCCCCACTAATCCTTAGCGGATCTTGTTACTCTTGGGTGTTTGAGCACCCTAGACGGTTGAGGTCACCTCGGAGCCATAGTCCATTGTGGTGAAGCTTCGTGGTGTCGTAGGGAGCCTCTAATTAAGTTGTGGAGATTGCTCCAACCTTGTTTGTAAAGGTTCGGTCGCCGCCTTCAAGGGCACTAATAGTGGAATCACGGCATCTCGCATTGTGTGAGGGCGTGAGGAGATTAGGGTGGCCCTAGTGGCTTCTTGGGGAGCATTGTGCCTCCACACCGCTCTAACGGAGACGTACTTCCCCTTAAAAGGAAGGAACTTCAGTAACACATCCTCGTCTCCACCGGCTCCACTCTTGGTTATTTCGTGACTTTACTTTTGCAAGCTTACTTGTGTTGTATCCATTGCTTGCTTATGTGCTAGTTGTTATTGCATCATATAGGTTGCTCACATAGTTGCATATCTAGACAACCTATTTTGTTGCAAAGTTTAAATTGGTAAAGAAAAGCTTAAGAAAATTAGTTGCCTATTCACCCCCCCCCCCTCTAGTCAACTATATCGATCCTTTCAACCGCCCTCATAACCAACTCTTCCCCCCTCTATGCAGCGATGTAACCTATCTTTTACCCGCTGTAATCTCTACTTAAACATGGTGCTCAACGCTATATATTATTTCCCAATGATGTATGGCTATCCTAAGATGCTTGAGTAGATCCGTTTTATCCTATGGGTTAATTGATGATCGTGATTGGTTTGAGTTGCATGTTTTATTATTGGTGCTGTCCTATGGTGCTCTCCGTGTCGCGCAAGCATGAGGGATTCCCGTTGTAGGGTGTTGCAATACGTTCATGATTCGCTTATAGTGGGTTGCTTGAGTGATAGAAGCATAAACCCGAGGAAGGGGGTTGTTGCATATGGGATAAACAGGACTTGATGCTTTAGTGCTATCGTTGGGTTTTACCTTAATGTTCTTTAGTAGTTGCGGATGCTTGCTAGAGTTCCAATCATAAGTGCATATGATCCAAGAAGAGAAAGTATGTTAGCTTATGCCTCCCCTCAAATAAAATTGCAATAGTGATTACCGGTCTAGTTATCGATTGCCTAGGGACAAATAACTTTCTCGTGACAAAAAGCTCTCTACTAAAACTAACTTAGTTGTATCTTCTTCTAAACAGCCCCTACTTTTTATTTACGCGCTCTTTATTATCTTGCGAACCTATCTTATCACACCTGCAAAGTACTTCTAGTTTCATACTTGTTCTAGGTAAAGCGAACGTCAAGCGTGCGTAGAGTTGTATCGGTGGTCGATAGAACATGAGGGAATATTTGTTCTACCTTTAGCTCCTCGTTGGGTTCGACACTCTTACTTATCGAAAGAGGCTACAATTGATCCCCAATACTTGTGAGTTATCAAGACCTTTTTCTGATGCTGTTGCCGAGGAGTGATAGCATGGGGTGAATATTCTCGTGTGTGCTTGTTTGCTTTATCACTAAGTATTTTTTATTTGATGTTCTTAGTTGTTTTATATCTTTAGTTATGGATATGGAACACGAAATACCAAAAGAATTAGGTGTACTTGCTACTCATGGAGATGGGGAACCTCCTAAAACCCTCGATGCTGGTTATGTGAAAAATATTATGTACTACTTTGATAATCCAGAGAAAACCCCATTCAATTATGTTATGGGAGACACGTTCGATCAACGTGAATAGTTTAGGGATTATCGCTTGACACAAAAGGGAAACTATTATGGGATCAAATTCATATGTTGCATTGGTATGCTCGGGAATTATGCTTGAGATATGATTATACTTGTTGCTCTAGGATGAAGGCTCCACACCTTTCCGTTTCATGCAAATTTAATGATAATGAAACTTTGGCTTCTTATGCTAATGGTATATATGATTACTATGATGTGGAACAAATAGAAGAATTTGTTGCTTTTATGGGTGCTTATGAAATTGAATCTTTGTTTAAAACGTGTGAAAATCTTGATGATGTTGTTTACAGACCTGGAAATTTTGCTATACTTAAATATTGCTATGAGAATTATGAATATAATGCCGATATTGATGCATTTATTGAGGAAGCCTTGCTGTCCAAGAAGAGACTAATATTTTGCAGGAGTCTATGGAAGAAGAAATTGATGAAATTGTGAGATCATTGGATGAAAAAGATGATGAGGAGAGCGAAGAACAAAAGGAGGAAGAGCGGATTAGCTACCCGTGCCCACCTTCTAATGAGAGTAACTCTTCAACGCATACATTGTTTAATTCCCCTTCGTGCTTACCGAAGGATGATTGCTGTGATAATTGCTATGATCCCGTTGATTCTCTTGAATTATCCCTTTTTGATGATGCTTGCTGTGCTTGTGGCGAAGATGCCAATATGAATGATGCTTATGGAGATGAACTTGCTATAGTTCCTTATGTTAAACATGAAATTGTTGCTATTGCACCCACGCATGATAGTCCTATTATATTTTTGAATTCCCTCGACTACACTATATCAGAGACGTTTGTGCTTATTAAGGATTATATTGATGGGTTGCCTTTTACCACTACACATGATGATTTTGATAGATATAATATGCATGTGCTAGCTGCTCCTACTTGCAATTATTATGAGAGAGGAACTATATCTCCACCTCTCTATGTTTCCAACATGATAGAATTGCAAGAAATTGCTTATACTATGCATTGGCCTTTACTTGGTGTGCATGAATTGTTCTTTTATGACATGCCGATGCATAGGAAGAGAGTTAGACTTTGTTTTTGCATGATATGTGTTGCTTTGTGCTCACTACTAAATTACAAATCATTGTTAATTAAAATTGGCTTTGATATATCTTGGGATCCGTGTGGATCCATTACTTGAGCACCTTATGCCTAGCTTAATGGCTTTAAAGAAAGCGCTGCCAGGGAGACAACCCAGAAGTTTTAGAGAGTCATTTTTTTCTGTTGAGTGCTTTTATATAGTTTAAAAACAAAAAAATAAAGAGGGGAACCCAAAACTTTTCAGAAAGGAAAGTGAAAGTAAGAGAGACAAGCATTATTGAAGTGGGAGAGCTCCTTGAACTTTGTTCATGCTCACGGAAACTTTGTGAATCTTATTACAGAAACTTTTCATCAAAAATAATTATCCCCTTGTACAATTCCATTGTATTATAAAAATAATGTGCTAAGGTTTGCCTTTTGGATGTTTACAATGCTTGTTGGTTTGTACGATGCAGGACAAAAACTTTGGTTGTAGTGCGCGATTTTACATTATTTACTGGAATGTTAAATGGTTCTGAAACTTTTTGCACTGTCTTGAAGTAAAAATTTCTTATTTTTCCTAATTTTGGTAGAATTTTTGGGGTACCAGAAGTATGGTGAATGTTCAGATTGCTACAGACTGTTCTGTTTTTGACAGATTCTGTTTTTGATGCATAGTTTGCTTGTTTTGATGAAACTATCAATTTCTATCAGTGGATTAAGCCATGGAAAAGTTATATTACAGTAGCTATAATGCAAAAACAAAATATGAATTGGTTTGCAACAGTACTTAGAGTAGTGATTTGCTTTATTATACTAACGGATCTTACCGAGTTTTCTGTTGAAGTTTTGTGTGGATGAAGTGTTTGATCCAGGTCTCGAAATGAGGAAAAGGAAGAGAGGCAAGAGCTCAAGCTTGGGGATGCCCAAGGCACCCCAAGTAAATATTCAAGGAGACTCAAGCGTCTAAGCTTGGGGATGCCCCGGAAGGCATCCCCTCTTTCTTCAACAAGTATTGGTATGTTTTCGGATTCGTTTCGTTCATGTGACATGTGCAAATCTTGGAGCATCTTTTGCATTTAGTTTTCACTTTTCTTTTATGAACCATGCTGGTATGAGATAGTCCTTGGTTGATTTATAGAATGCTCATTGCACTTCACTTAAATCTTTTTGAGCATTGCTTTATAGAATGCTTCATGTGCTTCACTTATATCATTTGAAGTTTGGATTGCCTGTTTCTCTTCACATAGAAAACCGCCATTTGTAGAATGCTCTTTTGCTTCACTTATATTTGTTAGAGCGTGGGCATATATTTTTTAGAAAGAATTAAACTCTCTTGCTTCACTTATATCTATTTAGAGAGATGACAGGAATTGGTCATTCAAATGGTTAGTCATAAAATCCTACATAAACTTGTAGATCACTGAATATGATATGTTTGATTCCTTGCAATATTTTTGCGATATAAAGGTGGTGATATTAGAGTCATGCTAGTGAGCAGTTGTGGATTAGTAGAAATACATGTGTTGAGGTTTGTGGTTCCCGAAGAATGCACGTATAGTGAACCCTTATGTGATGAAGTCGGTGCATGATTTATTTATTGATTGTCTTCCTTATGTGTGGCGGTCGGGGACGAGCGATGGTCTTTTCCTATCAATCTATCCCCCTAGGAGCATGCGCGTAGTACTTTGTTTTGATGACTAATAGATTTTTGCAATAAGCATGTGAGTTCTTTATGACTAATGTTGAGTCCATGGATTATACGCACTCTTACCTTCCATCATTGCTAGCCTCTTCGGTACCGTGCATTGCCCTTTCTCACCTCGAGAGTCGGTGCAAACTTCACCGGTGCATCCAAACCCCTTGATACGATACGCTCTATCACACATAAGCCTCCTTATATCTTCCTCAAAACAGCCTCCATACCTACCTATCATGGCATTTCCATAGCCATTCCGAGATATATTGTCATGCAACTTCCATCATCATCATATACATGACTTGAGCATTCATTTTCATATTGCTTTGCATGATCGTAAGATAGCTAGCATGATGTTTTCATGGCTTGTCCATTTTTTGATGTCATTGCTATGCTAGATCACTGCACATCCTGGTACACCGCCGGAGGCATTCATATAGAGTCATATCTTTGTTCTAGATATCGAGTTGTAATATTGAGTTGTAAGTAAATAAAAGTGTGATGATCATCATTATTAGAGCATTGCCCCAGTGAGGAAAGGATGATGGAGACTATGATTCCCCCACAAGTCGGCATGAGACTCCGGACTTTATGAAAAATAAAAGAGGCCAAACAAGCCCACCAAAAAAATAAAAAAATAAAAAATGAGAGAAAAAGAGGGAAGGGGCAATGTTACTATCCTTTTACCACACTTGTGCTTCAAAGTAGCACCATGTTCTTCATATAGAGAGTCTCCTATGCTTTCACTTTCATATACTAGTGGGAATTTTCATTATAGAACTTGGCTTGTATATTCCGATGATGGGCTTCCTCAAATGCCCGAGGTCTTCATGAGCAAGCAAGTTGGATGCACACTCACTTAGTTTCCAGTTTGAGCTTTCATACACTTATAGCTCTAGTGCATCCGTTGCATGGCAATCCCTACTCCTCGCATTGACATCAATTGATGGGCATCTCCATAGCCCGTTTATTAGTCGCGTCGATGTGAGACTTTCTCCCTTTTGTCTTCTCCACATAAACCTCCACCATCATATTCTATTCCACCTATAGTGCTATGTCCATGGCTCACGCTCATGTATTGTGTGAAAATTGAAAAGGTTTGAGAACGTAAAAAGTATGAAATAATTGCTTGGCTTGTGATCGGGGCTGTGCATGATTTGAATATTTTGTGTGGTGAAGATGGAGCATAGCCAGACTATATGATTTTGTAGGGATAACTTTCTTTGGCCATGTTGTTTTGAAAAGACATGATTGCTTTACTAGTATGCTTGAAGTATTATCGTTTTTATGTCAAATGATAGGCTATTGCTTTGAATCACTCGTGTCTTAATATTCATGCCATGATTAGATTACATGATCAAGATTATGCTAGGTAGCATTCCACATCAAAAATTATCTTTTTATCATTTACCTACTCGAGGACGAGCAGGAATTAAGCTTGGGGATGCTGATACGTCTCCGTTGTATCTATAATTTTTGATTGTTCCATGCCAATATTCTACAACTTTCATATACTTTTAGCTAATTTTATATTATTTTTGGGACTAACATATTGATCGAGTGCCTAGTGCCAGTTCCTGTTTGTTGCATGTTTTATGTTTCGCAGAAAACCCATATCAAATGGAGTCCAAACAGGAAAAACGGACGGAGATTATTTTTGGAATATTTATGATTTTTGGGAAGAAAAATCAACGTGAGACAGTGCTCGAGGGGGCCACGAGGCAGGGGGCGCCCCAGGGGAGCAGGCGTGCCCCTGACCCTCGTGGGCACCCCATAAGGCGGTTGATGCTCTTCTTTTACCGCAAGAAAGCTAATTTTCGGAGAAAAATCTTGGCGAAGGTTTCAATCCAATCGGAGTTACGGATCTCCGGATATATAAGAAATGGTGAAAGGGCAGAATCTGAGAACGCAGAAACAGAGAGAGACAGAGAGATAGATCCAATCTCGGAGGGGCTCTCGCCCCTCCCACGCCATGGAGACCAAGGACTAGAGGGGAAACCCTTCTCCCATCTAGGGAGAAGGTCAAGGAAGAAGAAGAAGAAGGGTGGCTCTCTTCCCCTCGCTTCCAGTGGCGGCGGAACACCGTCGGGGCCATCATCATCACCGCGATCTACACCAACAACTTCACCGCCCTCATCACCAACTCTTCCCCCCTCTATGCAGCGGTGTAACCTCTATTTTACCCATTGTAATCTCTACTTAAACATGGTGCTCAATGCTATGTATTATTTCCCAATGATGTACGGCTATCCTATGATGTTTGAGTAGATCCATTTTGTCCTATGGGTTAATTGATGATCATGATTGGTTTGAGTTGCATGTTTTATTACTGGTGCTGTCCTATGGTGCTCTCCATGTCACGCAAGCATGAGGGATTCCCGTTGTAGGGTGTTGCAATACATTCATGATTCACTTATAGTGGGTTGCTTGAGTGACAGAAGCATAAACCCGAGGAAGGGGGTTGTTGCATATGGGATAAAGAGGACTTGATGCTTTAATGCTATGGTTGGGTTTTACCTTAATGATCTTTAGTAGTTGCGGATGCTTGCTAGAGTTCCAATCATAAGTGCATATGATCCTAGAAGAGAAAGTATGTTAGCTTATGCCTCTCCCTCAAATAAAATTTCAATAGTGATTACCGGTCTAGTTATCGATTGCCTAGGGACAAATAACTTTCTCGTGACAAAAAGCTCTCTACTAAAACTAACTTAGTTGTGTCTTCTTCTAAACAGCCCCTACTTTTTATTTACATGCTCTTTATCATCTTGCAAACTTATCTTATCACACCTGCAAAGTACTTCTAGTTTCATACTTGTTCTAGGTAAAGCGAACGTCAAATGTGCGTAGAGTTGTATCGGTTGTCGATAGAACTTGAGGGAATATTTGTTCTACCTTTAGCTCCTCGTTGGGTTCGACACTCTTACTTATCGAAAGAGGCTACAATTGGTCCCCTATACTTGTGGGTTATCAGAGGCCCTCCCGAGGAGAGCCCACGAGCCCAACCTGAGAGGGGCGCCGGGTGCTCCTTCTTATGCGATGGGTGAAGGTGCCCCGTCCGTGCTGGGACGTGAGACTTAGCGCAGCGTCCTCGAGCGATGCTCCCTCACGAGACCCATGTCCTAGTTGCAGCTTCTTCGTCTTGGGGGCGACCTCGGGAGGGAGGGAGCCACCCTCGTCCTCAGGATTCTCGACCACTGCAGCCTAGAAGGCGCACTCGAGGGAGCACACCACATCCTTCTCTTGGCACACGACCGTGATGACGCCGCCACTTCCTGGCATCTTGAGGACGTTGTAGCCGTGGTGCGTAGCTTCCATGAACTTGGCAAGTGTTGGGTACCCTAGGATGGCGTTGTACGGCAGGCGGATATCGGCGACATCAAAATCGATGAGCTCGGTGCGGTAGTTGTTGCGCTCGCCAAAGGTGACAGGGAGGCAGACCTGCCCTATCGGGTGTGTAGAACCGTCGGTCACAACTGAAAATGGCTTGGTTGGGTGAAGCTGGTAGTATGGCACTTGGAGCCTGTCAAACGTCTGCACGGACAACACATTGAGCCCAGCTACGTGATGTCTACTACGCAACCTTCTTCTTGTAGACATTGTTGGGCCTCCAAGTGCAGAGGTTTGTAGGACACTAGCAAATTTCCCTCAAGTGGATGACCTAAGGTTTATCAATCCATGGGAGGCATAGGATGAAGATGGTCTCTCTCAAGCAACCCTGCAACCAAATAACAAAGAGTCTCTTGTGTCCCCAACACACCCAATACAATGGTAAATTGTATAGGCGCACTAGTTCGGCGAAGAGATGGTGATACAAGTGCAATATGGATGGTAGATATAGGTTTTTATAATCTGAAAATATAAAAACAGCAAGGTAACTAATGATAAAATTGAGCGTAAACGGTATTGCAATGGTAGGAAACAAGGCCTAAGGTTCATACTTTCACTAGTGCAAGTTCTCTCAACAATAATAACATAATTGGATCATATAACTAGCCCTCAACATGCAACAAAGAGTCACTCCAAAGTCGCTAATAGCGGAGAACAAACGAAGAGATTATTATAGGGTACGAAACCACCTCAAAGTTATTCTTTCCGATCAATCCATTGGGCTATTCCTATAAGTGTCACAAACAGCCCTAGAGTTCGTAGTAAAATAACACCTTAAGACAGAAATCAACCAAAACCCTAATGTCACCTAGATACACCAATGTCACCTCAAGTATTCGTGGGCATGACTATATGATATGCATCACACAATCTCAGCTTCATCTATTCAACCAACAGAAAGTACTTCAAAGAGTGCCCCAAAGTTTCTACCAAAGAGTCAAGACGAAAACGTGTGCGAACCCCTATGCATAAGTTCACTAAACCCGCAAGTTGATCACCAAAACATACATCAAGTAGATCACGTGAATATCCCATTGTCACCACACATAAGCACGGCAAGACATACATCAAGTGTTCTCAAAACCTTAAAGACTCAATCCGATAAGATAACTTCAAAGGGAAAACGCAATCCATTACAATAGAGTAGAGGGGGAGAAACATCATAAGATCCAACTATAATAGCAAAGCTCGCGATACATCAAGATGGTGCCAAATCAAGAACACGAGAGAGAGAGAGAGAGAGAGAGATCAAACACATAGTTACTGGTACATACCCTCAGCACCGAGGGTGAATTACTCCCTCCTCGTCATGGAGAGCACCGGGATGATGAAGATGGCCACCGGTGAAGATGGCCACCGCCGGGATGATGGAGAGCGCAGGGTGCCGGAACAGGGTCTTGATTGGTTTTTGGTGGCTACAGAGGCTTGCGGCGGTGGAACTCCCGATCTATTGTGTTCCTCAATGTTTTTAGGGTATATGGACATATATAGGCGAAAGAAGTCGGTCAGGGGAGCCACGAGGGGCCCACGAGGGTGGGGGCATGCCCAGGGGGTAGGGCGCGCCTCCCTTCCTCGTGGCCACCTCGAAGCTTCCTGACTTCCACTCCAAGTCTCTTGGATTGCTTCCGTTCCAAAAATAACTCTCCCAAAAGTTTCATTCCATTTGGACTCCGTTTGATATTCCTTTTCTTCGAAACACTGAAATAGCCAAGAATACAGCAATTTGGGTTGGGCCTCCGGTTAATAGGTTAGTCCCAAAAATAATATAAAAGTGTATAATAAAGCCCATAAACATCCAAAACAGATAATATAATAGCATGAATACTTCATAAATTATAGATAAGTTGGAGACGTATCAGCATCCCCAAGCTTAATTCATGCTCGTCCTCGAGTAGGTAAATGATGAAAGAAAGAATTTATGAAGTGTGAATGCTAGCAGGTGCATAAGTTTGATCAATGATAATTTCAATCACCTTTTCTAGCATCATTATATGTCATAACAGTAGCTCATCTCATAAAACTTCTCATGATCAAGTAACAAGCTATTCAAACGTTAAAGCATAGACCATAAAATTTCTTGAAAACTAGCAAACTATGTTCTCAGTCATCAAACAATTGCAATTCATCTTATTTTCAGGAAGGGTCTATGTAAGAGCTTTGATTTAGCAAATCCCACATACTCAACTATCATATAGTCTTCCATGATTGCTACACTCAAAGCATATTTTTAGAACAAATAGCATCGATCGAACACAAAGAAAGATTGGGGCTTAATGTTTTGCCTCCCAACTTACTTATCATATAGAGAATTGTCAACAATAATAATTCATGATCAAATATATTTGAATGGCCATATATGCTTAGATCTTTCCCCATCACATGATGCTTGCCAACTAAAGAGTAGGTTGGAATGAGAAGCAATACTACTGACTCTTGCATAAAAGTAAAAGATAGGCCCTTCGCAGAGGGAAGCAGGGATTTGCATATGTGCTAGAGCTCGATTTTGAAATAGAGATAAATAATATTTTGAGCGGTATACTTTCATTGTCAACATAACAACTAAGATATCTCGATATCTTCCATGCTACACACATTATAGGCAGTTCCCAAACAAAATGGTAAAGTTTTTACTCCCCCTCCACCAACAATCATCAATACATGGCTTGCCCAAAACAACGGGTGCCTCCAACTAACAACAATCCTGGGGGAGTTTTGTTTGCAATTATTTTGATTTGATTTTTATCTTTTGATTATGGGACTGGGCATCCCAGTTACCAGCCATTTTTCTCGTGAATGATGAGCGGAGTCCACTCATTGTGAGAATAACCCGCCTAACATGGAAGACACAGACAGCCCTAGTTGATACATGAGCTATTCGAGCATACAAAACAGAATTTCATTTGAAGGTTTAGAGTTTGGCACATGCAAATTTACTTGGAACGTCAGGTAAATACCGCATATATGTAGGTATGGTGGACACTCATGGAAGAAACTTGGTTCAAGGAATTTGGATGCACAAGCAGTATTCCCGCTTAGTATATATATTTTGGCTAGCAAAGGATTCTAAATAGCAAGCACCACATGTTGGAGGATCTATAACAATATAACTTCTATACAAATATATCCAAGCATAACTCATTACGTTGTCTTCCTTGTCCAATTTCAACTAATTTTCTCAGGTATGAAAATAATTAATGGGGCTCACAATCATAGAAGATGTCTAAGATAGTATATTTATATGTGAAATCTCTGTTCCTTCAATATTCTTTCATGAATTGTTCAAGTGACCAATACAATGTTTGCTAACCTTCAATAAATTTACCACCTCTACTTCGTATATGTGAAGTCATTACTCCCCATGGGATAAGCATATGAAACATATATAATTTCAGATTTACGATATTCAACTCATTCAACCATTTATTCATAGGATATAAGTGAAGCACATGAGTAAATGACAAACTACTCCAAAAAGATATAAGTGAAGATCAATGAGTAGTTAAATAATTATGTAACTATGTGAAGACTCTCTCTCATTTAAGAATTTCAGATCTTGGTATTTTATTCAAACAGCAAGCAAAACAAAATAAAACAACGTGACGCTCCAAGCAAAACACATATCATGTGGTGAATAAAAATATAGCTCCAAGTAAAGTTATTGATGAACGAAGACGAAAGAGGGGATGCCATCCGGGGCATCCCCAAGCTTAGGCTCTTGGTTGTCCTTGAATATTACCTTGGGGTGCCTTGTGCATCCCCAAGCTTAGGCTCTTGCCACTCCTTATTCCATAGTCCATCGAATCTTTACCCAAAGCTTGAAAACCTCACAACACAAAACTCAACAGAAAACTCATAAGCTCCGTTAGTATAAGAAAATAAACCGCCACTTAGGTACTATTGTGAACTCATTCTAAATTCATAATGGTGTAATATCTACTGTATTACAACTTCTCTATGGTTCATACCCTCCGATACTGCTCATAGATTCATCAAAATAAGCAAACAACACATAGAAAACAGAATCTCTCAAAAACAGAACAGTCTGTAATAATCTGTAACTCTCGAATACTTATGTAACTCCAAAACTCTTACCAATGTAGGAAAAACTACGCAATTTATGTACCAATCCAGAGCAAAAAGAATCAGATCAAAATCACACTTTTGTGAATTATTAAAACTAATTTAATGGGCGTAAAAGTTTCTGATTTTCATCAGGATCAACACAACTATCACCGTAAGCTATCCTTTATTGAAACAAAAGCTATAAAACATGATTACTACATTAGCATAATCATGTGGAGACACAAAAATAGTAAAGGTAAATATTGGGTTGTCTCCCAACAAGCGCTTTTCTTTAATGTCTTTTAACTAGGCATGATGATGACAATGATGCTCACATAAAAGATAAGAGTTGAAACATAACGGGAGCATCATGAAGCATATGACTAGCACATTTAAGCCTAAACCACTTCCTATGCATAGGGATTTTGTGAGCAAACAATTTATGGGAACAAAAATCAACTAGCATAGGAAGGTAAAACAAGCATAGCTTCAAGATTTTCAACACATAGAGAGGAAACTTGATATTATTGCAATTTCTACAAGCATATATTCCTCCCTCGGAATAATTTTCAGTGGCATCATGAATGAATTCAACAATATAACCATCACATAAAGCATTATTTTCATGATCTACAAGCATAGAAATTTTATTACTCTCCACATAAGCAAGTTTATTCTTTATGGCATACGTATCATCATAATAATCATCATAAATAGGAGGCATGCTTTCATCATAATAAATTTGCTCATCAAAACCTGGGGGACAAAAAATATCATCTTCATCAAACATAGCTTCCCCAAGCTTGTGGCTTTGCATATCATTAGCACCATGGATATTCAAGGAATTCATACTAACAACATTGCAATCATGCTCGTCATACAAAGATCTAGTACCAAACATTTTAATGCATTCTTCTTATAGCAACTGAGCACAATTTTCCTTTCCATCATTTTCACGAAAGATATTAAAAAGATGAAGCGTATGAGGCAAACTCAATTCCATTTTTTTGTAGTTTTCTTTTATAAACTAAACTAGTGATAAAACAAGAAACTAAAAGATTTGATTGCAAGATCTAAAGATATACCTTCAAGCACTCACCTCCCCGGCAACGGCGCTAGAAAAGAGCTTGATGTCTACTATGCAACCTTCTTCTTGTAGACGTTGTTGGGCCTCCAAGTGCAGAGGTTTGTAGGACACTAGCAAATTTCCCTCAAGTGGATGACCTAAGGTTTATCAATCTGTGGGAGGCGTAGGATGAAGATGGTCTCTCTCAAGCAACCCTGCAACCAAATAACAAAGAGTCTCTTGTGTCTCCAACACACCCAATACAATGGTAAATTGTATAGGTGCACTAGTTGGCGAAGAGATGGTGATACAAGTGCAATATGGATGGTAGATATAGGTTTTTATAATCTGAAAATATAAAAACAGCAAGGTAACTAATGATAAAAGTGAGCGTAAACGGTATTGCAATGGTAGGAAACAAGGCCTAAGGTTCATACTTTCACTAGTGCAAGTTCTCTCAACAATAATAACATAATTGGATCATATAACTAGCCCTCAACATGCAAAAAAGAGTCACTCCAAAGTCACTAATAGCGGAGAACAAACGAAGAGATTATTGTAGGGTACGAAACCACCTCAAAGTTATTCTTTCCGATCAATCCATTGGGCTATTCCTATAAGTGTCACAAACAACCCTAGAGTTCATAGTAAAATAACACCTTAAGACAGAAATCAACCAAAACCCTAATGTCACCTAGATACACCAATGTCACCTCAAGTATCCGTGGGCATGACTATACGATATGCATCACACAATCTCAGATTCATCTATTCAACCAACACAAAGTACTTCAAAGAGTGCCCCAAAGTTTCTACCGGAGAGTCAAGACGAAAACGTGTGCCAACCCCTATGCATAAGTTCACTGAACCTGCAAGTTGATCACCAAAACATACATCAAGTAGATCACGTGAATATCCCATTGTCACCACAGATAAGCACGGCATGACATACATCAAGTGTTCTCAAAACCTTAAAGACTCAATCTGATAAGATAACTTCGAAGGGAAAACTCAATCCATTACAATAGAGTAGAGGGGGAGAAACATCATAAGATCCAACTATAATAGCAAAGCTCGTGATACATCAAGATCGTGCCAAATCAAGAACACGAGAGAGAGAGAGAGATCAAACACATAGCTACTGGTACATACTCTCAGCCCTGAGGGTGAACTACTCCCTCCTCGTCATGGAGAGCATCGAGATGATGAAGATGGCCACCGGTGAGGGATCCCCCCCTCCGACAGGGTGCCGGAACAGGGTCTCGATTGGTTTTTGGTGGCTACAGAGGCTTGCGGCGGCGGAACTCCCGATCTATTGTGTTCCTCAATGTTTTTATGGTATATGGACATATATAGGCGAAAGAAGTCGGTCAGGGGAGCCACGAGGGGCCCACGAGGGTGGGGATGCGCCCAGGGGGTAGGGCGCACCTCCCTGCCTCGTGGCCACCTTGAAGCTTCCCTGGCTTCCACTCCAAGTCTCCTGGATTGCTTCTGTTCCAAAAATAACTCTCCCGAAGGTTTCATTCCGTTTGGACTCCGTTTGATATTCCTTTTCTTCGAAACACTGAAATAGGCAAGAAAACAGCAATTTGGGCTGGGCCTCCGGTTAATTGGTTAGTCCCAAAAATAATATAAAAGTGTATAATAAAGCCCATAAACATCCAAAACAGATAATATAATAGCATGAATACTTCATAAATTATAGATACGTTGGAGACGTATCACTTCGCCATCGATCAGAGTCTTGGTGACGAGCATGTTGCTGATGACGGGGGAGCAGAGTGTAGGGAGCGCGCCAGCAGTGGCCACGCACTTGAGCTGGTCTGAGGAGCTGAAGGTGATGGTGCACTTGGACCACCTGAGAGGGTGAGTTGCTTCGGGCTTCGGGAGCACTGCATTCACCTCGCGCGAACTGCTTGAAGACGCGGTGGGAAGCCAGGGCCTGTGAGCCGCCCAAGATGCACTCGATGGCTCGAGGCTCCTGGAAGCCCCAAGCCCCCTCATCCTGGTGGTGATCTACATCCCTTCTTTGCGGTGGAGGCAGAGGGAGCAGAGCTGCGTTGCCCTGAGGGTGCTCCTCATGAGGCTGCTCCCTCCAAGCGCCCTCGTGACGCTGGCCTTGCCAGCGGTCCTCACGAGGCTGGTCACGCCACTCCTGACAGTGGTTGCATCCGTCCCAGCATCCTCTACCTCGGCCGCCTCCAAGACCGTAGCCTCGATCATTGTGCTCGGGGAGTCGACCGAGGCACCCATCGCGGAGGGCCCTGAGCTCCTGACAGTCGTTGGTGTTGTGGTTGTGAATGTTGTGGAAGACGCAGAACGGCCGGTTGCTTTTGGACGACTCGGGGTGGTCGCAGCCGCACTTCGTCTCTGGCTCAGCCGCAAGCACGTCCGGCCCCTTGCGCTTCACGTCCTTGGTCTTGGCCTTCTTGTCTTCTGGATCAGCATCGGGGAGCTCAAGGAGGGAGAGGCGTCCCTCCTCAGCCCTTGCGCACTTGTTTGCCATGTTGAACATCTCCAGAGCTGTGCAGAGATCCTCATGGATAACGAGCTCCTCCTTCATCTTGACATCGCGGACGCCATTGGTGAATGCTGAAATGATGGCCTCGTCCGACACCTTGGGGATCTTGAGGCGAACGTTGTTGAAGTGTTGGATATACTTCTGCAGGGTCTCTCCAGGTTACTGCTTAATGTGATGCATGTCTCTCACGGCCGGCGGATGGTCGCGACTGCCCTGGAAGTTGGCGATGAAGCGGCCGTGCATCTCCTCCCAGGAAGAGACCGGCCCCTCGGGTAGGTTCAGGAGCCAAGAACGCACGCCATCCTTGAGGGCCATCAGGAACCAGTTTGCCATGATCTTCTCTTCGCCCCTGGCCACCTCAATGCTCAGCTCGTAGAGCTACAGGAACTCGGCGGTCTCGGCGGTGCCGTCGTAGCACGGAGGCAGGTCAGGCTTGAACTTGCTTGGCCAGACGATGTTGCGGAGCTCCGGGGTGAACGCGTGGCACCCTGCCGTGGCCAACGGAGATTGTTGAGGGGGTGGAAACTGGTCCTGGTGCACGCGCACCGCCACCTCCTACGGCGGTACGCGGGCCTAGCGCTGGGGTGCTGGAAGCACGTGCGCTTCTCCTTGAGGTCGTTGCACCACCTGGCAGCTCACATCCTCCCGAGCTGGCATGGGGCGCGACGGGTCGCGCCGTGGTGCCGCACGCCTTGGTCCATTGATGGCGCCCTGGGCCGGAGGTGGTGGAGGAGCCCCGTGCGCCACATTGATGAGCTCAGCAATCCGCTCGAGCCACTCCTCGTAAAGGTCACCAACCGGGCGGTAGCGAAGGAGCTCTCGCGCCATGAGCAGAGCGGCCTGCGCGCCCGCCTGGCCGTGACGAGCATGGGATGACGAACTGCCAGGGTCAGTGACGGAGTAGCGGTGTGCCCGTCGTGACGCACCGACGGGTGCAGTGATGAAGCTTGCTGCTCGTGGTCGGCAAGGCCCGCGGCGGTGTTGGCCACCAGAGACGGAGCGAGACGGGCACAGCCATCACCCGCCGGAGCCGTCTGAGCGACGCGGGCGTCGACTGCGGCCCGACGCTCGGCGCGAGCTTGGCATGCGTCGGCCATGGAGATGTCAGAGTGGCGGTGGATCGATCGTTGGAAGAGAAGATCCGACTCACCCCTACCTGGCGCGCCAAATGTCGGATTACGGGTTCCGCAAACCCTTGAGAGGTTCGAACTCTGGGGTGCGTACGGAGATCTCAACCTACCTAGCCTGCCTACTCACGATCCTCCTAATCCTAGCGCGACAAGCTCAAAGAGACAAAGAGACACAGCAGTTTATCCTGGTTCGGGCCACCATGCGGTGTAATACCCTACTCCAATGTTTTTGTGGATTGCCTCGGAGGGCTGAGGATGAACTAGTACAGTGGATGAACTGGCCTCAGGAGGTGAGGTCTTCTTGAGCTCAAAGGAGCTGGCGGGGTGTGAGCTAGTTCCACTTGTCATCTTGCCTCTATGGTGGTGGCTAGTCCTATTTATAGAGGCCTTGGTGCTCTTCCCAAATGTTTGCGGGAACGGATCCCACAACGGCCGGATTTGAAAGGGGACAAGTAGTACAGCTCATCCTGACAAAAGTAGTCTTCTCCTGCGAAAAGCCTCTGGTCGTGACATTGCGGTGGGCTCGTCGATGACCTTCGTCCTGGCGGTCTTGGTCTCGTTGCACCAGAATGGAAACCTTTGGTTGATTCCTCGGGAGTCCGCGCCTGTTGCTTGCCTCCTTTGCACCGAAGAGGAAACCTGCGCTCTGCGCCCGCCTAGCGCCCGCCTAGCCTTGGTCATCATGGCTCATGTCAGCTGAGCCTCGTGAGGTAAACCTTGCATAGAACTCTCCGCCCCTTGTGAGCCAGCCTGAGGAGGCCGATCCCCTCGGGGGTCTTGGCGTCGTCCGCCTCGCGAGGGTCTTGAGTTGTTGATGCTGAAGCTGGGCCGTACCAGGCCGTCGATGGAGCCACGTGGTTGGCCGCAGGCACCCAGGGCTGGATACCCCCATATCCAGGACGCTGACAGAGACGTTGTCTCCTCGCCGTCATTCAGTGATGCAGTCATGGAAGGCTGAAGAGGAGAGCAGCAATTATGACTTTGTTGGCATGGACGTGGAGCTCTCGGTAAGTGCTCTGCTTTAAATTTCACCAAGGATTAGGGTTAGGGTTCATGTGTTCATCGATTTGAGACCATCTTTAAGAACTTGAACTTTGTTTTGTGGTTAATAATTGTGCTGACAGTACAGGAGAACCCTAACACCACCATAGATGCATCTTTCTATGGTGGATTTGCAGACCCAACCATCAAATGCAGGCTTCAGCAGGCCCCATGTTTGAAATATGTTGCATCTGAAGGCATCCACACGAGGAGGAGGTTCTATGGATGTGGGGTGCGGGTTGGTGTTATCCAATTAGGGTTATTGTTAGTGGCAGTCAATGTTTGTTATTTTTGTGTGTTGATGAATGGTTCTATTGAAAACTACTATGAGAGAGGAACATATGCTTGTAGGTATTGCAATAATATCAAGTTTCCTCTCTATGTGTTGAAAATCTTGAAGTTTTGCTTATTTTGCATTCCTATGCTAGTTGATTCTTGCTCCCATAAATTATTTGCTCACAAAATCCCTATGCATAGGAAGTGTGTTAGGCTTAAATGTGCTAGTCATATGTTTCATGATCCTCCCATTATGTTTCAATTCTTATCTTTTATGTGAGCATCATTAAAATCATCATGCCTAGCTAAAAAGGCAATAAAGAAAAGCGCTTGTTGGGAGACAACCAATATTTACCCCTACTGTTTTTCTGTGTTCACATGATTAAGCTACTGTAGTAATCCTATTTTATAGATTTTGTTTCAATAAGGTGCCAAGTAAAGCCTTTGGGATAGTGTGGATGATACTTGACTTGATTCTCTGCAACAATAGAAACTTTTGTGCCCAGTAACAAAATTGTTTAAAATCACTAGAGCATCACAGAATTCTGATTTTTTTTAAATGATTGATATACAAATTGACTACATTTTCCTATTTTTCAGAATTTTTTGTTTTACAGAAGTATGGTCATTGTTCAGATCATTACAAACTATTCTGTTTTTGACAGTTTCTGTTTTCAATGCATAGTTTGCTTGTTTTATCGTTTCTAACTTTCTATGGCTTATATTGGTCAATATAAATTGTAGAAATTGTAGGGTATAGTAGGCATTATGCGAGAAAAAAATATGAATCTTGTCTTAACAGTACCAAAGTGAATGATTTGCTCTTTATCATACTAACCTATCTCATGAAGTTTCGTTAAGTTTTGTGTGATTTAAGTTTTTCAGGTTTTGGGTGAATCGATATGAGGAAAATAAGGAGTGGCAAGACCCTAAGCTTGGGGATGTCCAAGGCACCCCAAGGTAATATTCAAGGAAGACCCAAGAAACTAAGCTTGGGGATGCCCCAGAAGGCATCACCTCTTTCGTCTTCAACATTATCGGTAACCTAACTTGGAGCTATATTTTTATTCGTCACATGATATGTGTTTTCCTTGGAGTGTCATTTTCTTTGTTGATATTTGCTTGTTGTTATTTAGAATAATGTTTTGTATCTTTTATTTCAATAAAAATGTCAACTATAGCCTTTACCAGGCTTGTTTTGCAAGTCTATATGTTGTTGTTTGAAAATAGAAAGTTTTTATCATTGTCTGAATTCTTCAGAAAAGTCAGAACGTGATAAAATCTTGAAATTTTTATGCAGTAAGTGCTACTTGTGAGCTGCGTTGGGATTTCCTCGAAGAGGAGAGGATGATGCAGTACAATAGAGATAAGTATTTCCCTTAGTTAAGAACCAAGGTTATTGTAACGCCCCGGATCCGATGCGCCAGGTGTCCGCCAGTTATTCGACCGTCGTTGCCATGTCATTTGCTTGCGTGTTGCATTTTATCATGTCATCATGTGCATTTCATTTTGCATACGTGTTTGTCTCATGCAAGCTTATCATGGGCTAAGTTGGGACACCCCTGCAGGGTATAATCTTTCGAAAGTCGTGCCTGCGGTTATAGGCAGATGGGAATTTGTTAATGTCCGGTTGTAGATAACTTGACACCAGATCCGAATTAAAACGCATCAACCGCGTGTGTAGCCGTGATGGTCTCTTTTCGGCGGAGTCCGGAAAGTGAACACGGTTTCTGTGTTATGATTGACGTAAGTAGGAGTTCAGGATCACTTCTTGATCATTGCTAGCTTCACGACCGTTCCGCTTGCTCTCTTCTCGCTCTTATTTGCGTATGTTAGCCACCATATATGCTTAGTCGCTGCTGCAACCTCACCACTTTACTCCTTCCTTTCCCATTAAGCTTTGCTAGTCTTGATACCCATGGTAATGGGATTGCTGATTCCTCGTGGCTCACAGATTACTATAACAACAGTTGCAGGTATAGGTTGTGCGATGATCATGACGCGAGAGCGATGTTTGCTTGTCTTGGAGTTCTTCTTCTGCTTCTTCTTCGATCAGGGGATAGGTTCCAGGTCGGCAGCCTGGGCTAGCAGGGTGGATGTCGTTTGAGTTTCTGCTTGTGTTTCATCCGTAGTCGGATGATGATCTGATGTATTGTGATGTTGTATTCGTGTGGCATTGTATGCCTCTTGTATGTACCCCCATTTATTATGTAATGTTGATGTAATGATATCCACCTTGCAAAAGCGTTTCAATATGCGGGTCTATCCTTGGTGGGACCTTCGAGTTCCTTTTGGATAGGGTCGCATATTGGG
Organism: Triticum dicoccoides; assembly: GCF_002162155.2. Taxonomy (NCBI): domain Eukaryota; kingdom Viridiplantae; phylum Streptophyta; class Magnoliopsida; order Poales; family Poaceae; genus Triticum; species Triticum dicoccoides. The sequence goes on along the minus strand of NC_041393.1, from coordinate 438,152,549 downwards.
CGTGACAAGTTGGTACCAGAGCCTCGACCGACCCTAGGAGCCCTCTTGATTGATCGTGTAGTTTGGCCGTTGTTGAGTCTAGAAGAAAACTGATTTCGGAGTCTAGTTATATCAGAGAGTAGGAATTCTTTTTACTCCTCAGCCCCTTCGTCGCTTTGGTAAGGAATATTGACGTAGGTGTTTTGAATTACTCCTCTTCCCCTTCAAATTTTTCTTTAGGTTCACGCAGTTGGTTTTCCGGTCGTTGGTTCTCATCTCTTTTCATCCGATGCATTTCTCGTCAAGTCGACTCGAGCCTCTTCATCTTTGCCAAGTTCAATCCTCAGTTTGCTCTCAACGAAGTTATTTCTCTATCCTCAGTTGTTTTCTTTTCCCGCCCGCCCACCCCTTTTCATCTCGGAACCGGAGTCCGTAATCGAGTATCCTTTCTACTCGTGCGAAGTCTTTGTTTTCTTTCCTCAATGATTTCATCCGGTGTTTTCTCTATTCAAGATATTAGTCGATTTCCCCTTCCAAGTTGCTTTTGTTTTCCCGCCCTCCCACCCCTCTTCTTCCCGGAGTTTGAGTGTTTTTCGAGCATCAACTTCATTTGTGCAGAGCCTCTTCAGTCTTACGTAAATTATTTCAACCGGTGAATTCTCGTCTCGGTGGACATTCTTCATCTCTTTTCTTCTCCGGTGGACTCAATTCAAGTTTTTCGGGTGATCATATTCTCTTCTTTCGATTAAGTGTTTTCCCTGCTCGTTCGCCTCTCGCCAGTTATCCTTCCGGAGTGCTCAAGACATCTCAGGAGATTCGTCTGTGTTCCAATTAATTCGAGGTTGTCACCTCATTCAAATATTTCAATCATTCCGGTGCATCATCTACCTCTTCAACAATCCTTTTCAACGGTGTTATCTCTTCAGTGGGCCCTAACCCACAAGTCTTTTCCCAGGATCTTACCTGACTCTTCTGATTTTCCCGGAGTTATTCTCAAATTCTTTTCAAGTGTGACGTAAGAATGGATTCCATCAGTCACATGCCTTTCAAGATCGATTTCAAATCATTTTCATTGTTGGTTCAAACCCTTTGTTTTCCATTCTACCGGAGAATCTCAGCAATTTTGGTGGTGTTTCTCGTCGTCATTCTCAGCCTTGAAGACCGAAGAAGAGTTCCTCTTAAATCTTGTCTGTTCTCTCGAAGATTCGTGGTTCTAGCTTCTTGTTACCCTCTCAAATTATTCCGTCTATCGGAAGTCCCTTTTTCTCACCCATCCGGAGTTTGTCAGCAGTTGTTTTTTGAAGGCCATCGTTCTAGAAGAATTCCTTGTCCTCACATTTCAGCTATCGTTCTCTAATTATCCCGGTGCTTCGCTCAATTGTTCTTTAATCAGCTCATGATCTCTTTGTTCTTTTGTATCTAAATCCCATCAATCATATTGGTTCTTTTAATTCTTCCCAGTGATTCATCCTCTTTCGCCAGTCATTTCCAAATTCTAACGATGGTTCCTTCAGATTCCTTTTTCCTTTGTCATCATATTAATCCATTCGTTCTTTTCTATCCTACCGGTGGTTTATGAAGACCTTCTCAAGACTGCGATATGTCACTTCTCAATCCTTCTCAAGAAGAATAAGTAGTATGCAAAATCCATTGTTTGTCATCAGTTTAATTTGATGAAGGATAAGCATACAATAAATCTTATTCTTATTTTATCCAAGTGATTAATCCTTTCCTTCGGAGTTTGTTCTTGATGAATAAATTCTAGTTCCAAGTGTCTTCATCTTTTTTTTTCCCGGAGTTCAATTTTTCCTCGGCCATTTCGTCGGAACCTCCATCTAAATAATCGCAAGGCTCATCTTTTTCTTTCTTCCTTCATTCTACCTCATCATCCTTTTGTCACCGGAGTTCTTCATGGTGGTTCTTCATGATTTAATTCATTTCTCAAGTGTTCATCAAGATTCTTGTTGGTCGAGTTCAAGTATCTTTTCCTCTTGCGTCTCGAAGTGTAATTAATTCTCCGCATTCTTTTGAATTGGAGTTTTGCATTTCTTCGTTCTTCTCAGCTATTCAATCATTTCCATTTGCGGCTGGGTATCACCTCATAATTTCTGAGATGTTATCCATAAGTCCACAACAAGTTTATTCTTTCGTTGTTGATTTTCTCAACAACTCCATTCAATCCTTCTTCTAAGTTCTTTTCGTTCAACTCTTCCAATTCTTTCTGGAGGTTTTGTGTCATGTCTTCATCAAGTATCATTCCATCCTCTCTAGTTCGTGTTCTATTCTTTCCTTGTTCAACCGGAGTGTTGTCTAAATCCTTTCAGTCTTATTCGTTTCTCATCTCGTTCTAACCGGAGTGGTTTCATAGTCTATCGTGTTTCCATGAGCATTTGATTCTCGCCATTCTTGTTGTTCCTCTCTTCTTCTCGAGTGCTCTCGATTCCTTGCTTCTTCTCTTGAGTTCTTGTTTCACCTCATCCCTTTTCCCTTCCGTCTCGGTCCTAAGATCTCGGGACGAGATCTCTTGTTAGTGGAGGAGTGTTGTAACGCCCCGGATCCGATGCGCCAGGTGTCCGCCAGTTATTCGACCGTCGTTGCCATGTAATTTGCTTGCGTGTTGCATTTTATCATGTCATCATGTGCATTTCATTTTGCATACGTGTTCGTCTCATGCATCCGAGCATTTTCCCCGTTGTCCGTTTTGCAATCCGACACTCCTGTGCCCTCCGGCGTTCCCCTTCTTGCCTCTCTTCGTGTGCGGGTATTAAACTTTCTCGGAATGGCCCGAGTCTTGCCAAGCGGCCTTGGTATACCACCGGTAGACCACCTGTCAAGTCTCGTGCCATTTGGAGGTCGTTTGATACTCCAACGGTTAACCGGGTAACCGTAAAAACCCCCTTCTCTTTGCAGCCCAACACCCCCTCCAAACTGGCCCAAAACCCATCTAACTCCCCTCCATGTTCTCGGTCGCTCGATCACGATCGTGTGGGCGAAAACCGATCCTCATTTGGACTCTCCTAGCTCCCTCTACCTATAAATATGTGTCCCTCCCGGAATTTTCGCGCAGATGAACCCTAGCCCCTTCTCCACGGCGCCGCCGGACACGTCCATCCGCGCCGGACATGTCCGCCGGCCACGTCGCTTCGACCAATGGCGCCGTGCCACGTCATCGCCCGCGCCTCTCTCTCTCCTCCCCGCCGCCGGCCCGCGCGGCCCGCTGCAGGCC
>NC_041393.1:438141662-438148716 GCF_002162155.2 Triticum dicoccoides | reverse complement strand
CCCGTCGCTGGCACGGCCCCGCACCGCTGTCCGTCGTCCCCGACCGGCGCCGCCCTCCGGCGCCCGTCCTCCGGCCGCCGCCGCCACCCCGTCTTCGTTGAGCTCCGGCCCCGCCTCGTTCTCCGCGCCAGATCTGGATCTGACGAGGTTGACTTTCCCCTCCCCGAAATATGCCTAAGTCCCCGAATCTGTGTAATTTTCATGCCATGTTCATCACATTGTATCTCTGCATCTGTAGCTCCGTTTCGTGCGTGTGATATGTCAAATTGTTCGTCTCAACGAGTAAATCATTTCATTCCATTGCATCACATTAATTTGAGGTCATCTAGATGCTTGAATCATCGTTGTAAGAGTGCTTCATGATGTTGTCTGCTGTCTGTTAACAGAACAAGCTCTTTTATCATTTTTGCCATGATTGATGTGTGCATCCTATGAGGTTGATGTCTACATGTGTTTTGAACTATGTCATGTCTTCTTTAAATAGGTGCTTACCATGTATTTTTGTGATCAACGTGGTGACTAGCACAAGCATGCAAACTAAGCATTGTGATGTTGCTGTTTTAGTTCCTGTTCTGCTGTTATTTTGATGCCATGTAAACTTGATGCTACGGAGAGGTCCATGCATATTTTGAGATACTTCAGTAAGGGTGTTTTGAACATATGGTTATTGTCTATCCTTTCATGCCCTTTGTTGCAATTATGGAGTAGTCTAGCATGTCATTTTCGTGCTCTACTTTTGCTTCAAAATATTTCCTGGCAGATTGTTTACATGTTATTCAATTTTGCCAAGGTTGTTGCTAGTGTTCCATGCACCCTATGAACTTGCTATTGCCATGCTTAGCTTTACAAACATGTGTTCTTACTGTTGGGTGCCTTGCCATGCCATGTGTTTGCTATGTAGTGAGTTGCACAAGCCCATCTACATGCCTTCATAATTCTGTTTCTGCCATGTTCAAATCTGTATAATAACTTGCCATGTTTACGTGGGTGCCATCATATTTTCTAATCCTTTTTGGCTTATGGTCAGTAAAGGATTTTTGACCTATGCAATTAGTAGGTTCATGCCATGCCTTTGTTTGCCATGATAAGTTCCTATAACATGTTGTTTGATAGCTCTAAACATTGCAACCTGATGTTATTTTCTGCAAAGCCTGAATTGTTATTACTTGCAATCTTACCATGTGTGTTTGAGCATGTTCTAGTGATTTCTGGAGATAGCTCAGTGTTCATGTTTTGTTATGCTTTACCTGTACATCATGCCCATGCCTTTTGTTATTATGTTGAGGTCCTGTAGCATGTTGTTTTGATGCTTGCAATATGCCTAGTTGCTGTTTTTGGCAGATTATTGTTATGACTTGTATAGTGTGTGTGTGTGTTGAACCGTTGCTCCGTTTTGAGTGTGCTCTATATGAAACTTGCTTAGGATTGCATGTAGCTTCATATTATCATGTTGCATCCTTGTTTTGAGGTGTTTGCTTGATGTTTGTATGCATTTTGCATCAATGCCATGTTTAACTTGTTTTGCTCATATCTTCTAGGCCGTAGCTCCGAACTAAATGAACTGTATATGTAACTTGACTAGAATCTCGTGTAGATCATCTTGGTGCATCTTAACTTGCTGTTTAACAACTTGAACATAAGGTTTATTCAGATCTGGACCAATTTCGAAATATGCATATGAGGACTTACCGGAATTGTTATATGTTGTTCCCGGCCTCATTTAAACTTGCCTTGATGTGTTGCTCTTGTTTGCATCATCTCTTGCCATGAGTAGCCTCATCTAGATTTGTCATGAATCATGCTTGTTGTGCATCATGCCTTGTTCATGTGCGGTGTGTTTACTATGTTGTGTGCTTCTTTTTGATAGTTCCTGTTTCGTTGCGATCGTGAGGATTCGTTCGTCTACGCTTGGTTCGGCTTCATCCGTTCGTCTTCTTCATGGACTCGTTCTTCTTCCTTGCGGGATTTCAGTCAAGATGAACGTTACCCTGGATCTCACTACTATGCTAGTTGCTTCGTTCTATCGCTATGCTGCGTTACCTATCTTTTGCTCATCAAGCCTCCCATATTGCCATGAACCTCTAACCTTTGACACCTTTCCTATGCAAACCGTTGTTTGGCTATGTTACCGCTTTTGCTCAGCCCCTCTTATAGGGTTGCTAGTTGCAGGTGAAGTTGAAGATTGCTCCATGGTGGACAGGATTTTGGTTGGGATATCACAATATCTCTTATATTATTAATGCATCTATATACTTGGTAAAGGGTGGAAGACTCGGCCTTTTGCCTAGTGTTTTGTTCCACTCTTGCCGCCCTAGTTTCCGTCATACCGGTGTTATGTTCCCGGATTTTACGTTCCTTACGCGGTCGGGTGATTTATGGGACCCTCTTGACAGTTCGCTTTGAATAAAACTCCTCCAGCAAGGCCCAACCTTGGTTTTACCATTTGCCTCACCACCACCTATCCTTTTCCCTTGGGTCGGCCAACCCGAGGGTCATATTTATTTTACCCCCCCCCCCCGGGCCAGTGCTTGTCTAAGTGTTGGTCCGAACCGAGCGATGTCCGGCGCCCCCTGGGCAACCAGGGTCTATGCCAACCCGACATCTGGCTCATCTGGTGTGCCCTGAGAACGAGATATGTGCAGCTCCTATCGGGATTTGTCGGCACAGCGGGAGGCTTTGTTGGTCTTGTTTTACCATTGTCAAAATGTCTTGTAAACCGGCATTTCGAGTCTAATCGGGTCTTCCTGGGAGAAGGTATATCCTTCGTTGATCGCGAGAGCTTATCATGGGCTAAGTTGGGACACCCCTGTAGGGTATAATTTTCTGAAAGCCGTGCCTGCGGTTATAGGCAGATGGGAATTTGTTAATGTCCGGTTGTAGATAACTTGACACCAGATCCGAATTAAAACGCATCAACCGCGTGTGTAGCCGTGATGGTCTCTTTTCGGCAGAGTCCGGAAAGTGAACACGGTTTCTGTGTTATGATTGACGTAAGTAGGAGTTCAGGATCACTTCTTGATCATTGCTAGCTTCACGACCGTTCCGCTTGCTCTCTTCTCGCTCTTATTTGCATATGTTAGCCACCATATATGCTTAGTCGCTGCTGCAACCTCACCACTTTACCCCTTCCTTTCCCATTAAGCTTTGCTAGTCTTGATACCCATGGTAATGGGATTGCTGAGTCCTCGTGGCTCACAGATTACTACAACAACAGTTGCAGGTACAGGTTGTGCGATGATCATGACGCGAGAGTGATGTTTGCTTGTCTTGGAGTTCTTCTTCTGCTTCTTCTTCGATCAGGGGATAGGTTCTGGGTCGGCAGCCTGGGCTAGCAGGGTGGATGTCGTTTGAGTTTCTGTTTGTGTTTCATCCGTAGTCGGATGATGATCTGATGTATTGTGATGTTGTATTAGTGTGGCATTGTATGCCTCTTGTATGTACCCCCATTTATTATGTAATGTTGATGTAATGATATCCACCTTGCAAAAGTGTTTCAATATGCAGGTCTATCCTTGGTGGGACCTTCGAGTTCCTTTTGGATAGGATCGCATATTGGGCGTGACAGTTATCAATCCAGTAGGAGAACCACACAACACCTTGTTAGTAGTACGTACACACAAAATAACAAATACTTGCACCCAACGCGAACAAGGGGTTGTCAATCCCTCGAGGGTTAATTGCAAGGATCAAATCTCGTAGTGATGATAGATAGCACAAAAATACAAAATAAAACAAAGTAAAGAAAATTTCAGCAAAGGTATTTTGATAAAAATAGACCTGGGGCCCATAGTTTTCACTAGAGGCTTCACTATTGAAAATACCATACATTGGGTAAACAAATTACTGTTGGGAAATTAATAGAAAAGCAAATAATCATGACAATATCCAAGGCAATGATCATGTATATAGGCATAACACCTGAGACAAGTAGATCGACTCCTGCCTGCATCTACTACTATTACTTCTCACATCGACCGCTATCCAGCATGCATCTAGAGAATTAAGTTCATAAAGAACGGAGTAACGCCTTAAGCAAGATGACATGGCGTAGACAAAGTAAAATCATGCATGAATAAACCCCATCTTTTTATCCTTAATGGCAACAATACAAATATGTGTCTTGTCCCCATCTGTTACTGGGATATAGATCACCGCAAGATTGAACCCATCACAAAGCACCTCTCCCATTGCAAGAAAAATCAATCCAGTTGGCCAAACCAACTCAATAGATCGGAGAGAAATATAAAGCTATAATAATCATGCATAAAAGAGTTCAGAGAAGACCCAAATAATATTCATGCATAATATGATCATAAACTCACAATTCATCGGATCCCAACAAACACATCGCAAAAAGTGATTACATCGAATAGATCTCCAAGAATAGCAAGGAGAACATTGTATTGAAGATCAAAGAGAGAGAAGAAGCCATCTAGCTACTAGCTATGGACCCATAGATCTATGGTAAACTACTGACACATCATCGGAAGGGCGGAAAGGTTGATTTAGAGTCCCTCCATGGTTGATTCCCCCACCGATAGAGTACCGGAGAAGGCCTCCAGATGGGATCTCTCGAGAACAGAAACTTGTGGCGGCAGAAAAAGTATTTTGGGTGGCTCTCTGATGCTGGGAGAATATTTGAGAATTTACAGAGGTGGAATTAGGTCAAGAGGTGCCACGAGGGCCCACAAGCCTGCCCACCCCCGGGGCGTGCCTGTCGAGCTTGTCGCTCCCTCATGGCTCGTCAGGTCTTCTCCCAAACCTTTTAGGGTCTCTTCTGGTCCAGAAAAATTAATCCAAAGATTTTTTTTCCCATTTGGACTTTGTTTGATATTAATTTCCTGAAAAGCCAAAAACAATCAAGAAAATAGCAACTAGCACTAGGCACTAGGTTAATAGGTTAGTTCCAAAAAATGATATATAATTGCATAATAAACATCCAAGATTGATACTATAATAACATGGAACAATAAAAAATTATAGATACATTGGAGATGTATTGACAACCCACAAGTATAGGGGATCGCAACAGTTTTCGAGGGTAGAGTGTTCAACCCAAATTTATAGATTTGACACAAGGGGGACCAAAGAATAATTGAAGGTATTAGCAGCTGAGTTGTCAATTCAACCACACCTGGAGATTAATTATTTGCAGCAAAGTGATTAGTAGCACAGTAGTATGATAGTTTTGATGATAGCAGCAGTGGTAACAATTACAGTAACAGTGATAGCAGTGATATTGTAGCAGTAACGATAGCAGTAGTAACTTAGCAAGAACAATATATGATAAATTCTTAGGCATTGGATCGGTGACTCGTTGGATGATATTCATCATGAGACAGTTATAACCTAGGGCGATACGACACTAGCTCCAGTTCATAAATGTAATGTAGTCATGTATTCCGTAAATAGTCATACGTGCTTATGGCAAGAACTTGCATGACATCTTTTGGCCTACCCTCCCGTGGAGGCGGGGTCCTATTGGAAACTAAGGGATATTAAGGTCTCCTTTTAATAGAGAACTGGAACAAAGCATTAACACACGATGAATACATGAATTCCTCAAAATACGATCATCACCAGGAGTGGTCCCGACTATTGTCACTCCGGGGTTGCCGGATCATAACATGTAATAGGTGACTATAACTTGCAAGATCGGATCTAGAACATGGATATAATGGTGATAACATAAACGGTTCAGATCTGAAATCATGGCGCGTGGGCCCAAAGTGACAAGCATTAAGCATAGCAATGTCATAGCAACATCAATATCAGAACATAGTGGATACTAGGGATCAAGCCCTAACAAAACTAACTCGATTACATGATGAATCTCATCCAACTCCTCACTGACCAGCGAGCCTACGAAGGAATTACTCACTCCCGGTGGGGAGCATCATGGAATTGGCGATGGAGAGGTGTTGGTGATGACGAAGATCGAAGATCCCCCTCTTCGGAGCCCCAAACGGACTCCATATCTGGCCTCCCGATGAAGAACAGGGGACGGCAATGAAGGAAATATGCCCTCGAGGCAATAATAAATTTATTATTTATTTACTTATTTCATGATAAATGTTTATTATTCATGCTAGAATTGTATTAACCAGAAACTTAGTACATCTGTGAATACATAGACAAAACATATTGTCCCTAATATGCCTCTACTTGACTAGCTCGTTAATCAAAGATGGTTATGTTTCCTAACCATAGACATGTGTTGTCATTTGATGAATAGGATCACATCATTAGGAGAATGATGTGATGGAAATGACCCATCCGTTAGCTTAGCATTGTAATCGTTACAGTTTCATTGCTACTGCTTCCTTCATGACTTATACAAGTTCCTCAGACTATGAGATTATGCAACTCTCGAATACCGGAGGAACACTTTGTGTGCTACCAAACGTCACAACGTAAAAGGGTGATTATAAAGGTGCTCTACATGTGTCTCCGAAGGTGTTTGTTGGATCGCAATAGATCAAGATTAGGATTTGTCACTCCGTGTTTCAGAGAGGTATCTCTGGGCCCTCTCGGTAATACTCATCACTATAAGTCTTGAAAGCATTGTGACTAATGATTTAGTTGCGGGATGAAGTATTACAGAACGAGTAAAGAGAACTTCCGGTAACAAGATTGAACTAGGTATGATGATACCGATGATTGAATATCGGGCAAGTAACATACCGATGACAAAGGGAACAACGTATGTTGTTATGCGGTTTGGTCGATAAAGATCTTCGTAGAATATGTAGAAACCAATATGAGCATCCAGGTTTTGCTATTGGTTATTGACCCGAGACGTGTCTCGATCATGTCTACATAGTTCTCGAACCCGTAGGGTCTGCATGCTTAACGTTCGATGACGATTGGTATTATGAGTTTATGTGATATGATGTATCGAAGATTGTTCGAAGTTCCGGATGTGATTATGGATATGATGAGGAGTCTCGAAATGGTCGATACATAAAGATTGATATATTGGACGACTATATTCAGACACCGGAAGTGTTCCGGAGAAGTTTCGGATAAAACCGGAGTGCCGGAGGGTTACCGG
>NC_041393.1:438134495-438141172 GCF_002162155.2 Triticum dicoccoides | reverse complement strand
CCTTCCCCCCTCTCCTTCTTGGTGGAAACATACTTGGACTTGGAGTCCTAGTAGGATTCCCCCTTTGGGGGCGCACCAAGGAGGGCTGGTCGGCCTCCCCTCTCCTCCTTTATATACGGGGGAAGGGGGCACCCCATAGACACACAAGTTGATTGTTTAGCCGTGTGTGGTGCCCCCCTCCGTAGATTTCCACCTCGGCCATATCGTCGTAGTGCTTAGGCGAAGCCCTGCACTGGTAACTTCATCATCGCCATCACCATGTCGTCATGCTGACTAAACTCTCCCTCGATCTCAGCTGGATCTAGAGTTCGTGGGACATCACCGAGCTGAACGTGTGCAGATCGTGGAGGTGCCGTATCTTCGGTGCTAGGATCGGTCGGATCATGAAGATGTACGACTACATCAACCGTGTTGTCATAACGCTCCCGCTTTCGGTCTACGAGGGTATGTGGACACACTCTCCCCTCTTGTTGCTATGCATCACCTAGATAGATCTTGCATGATCGTAGGATTTTTTTTGAAATTACCACGTTCCCTAACAGTGGTATCAGAGCCAGGTTTATGCGTAGATGTTATATGCACGAGTAGAACACAAAGAGTTGTGGGCAATAATAGTCATACTACTTAACAGCATGTTATACTTTGATTCGGCGGTATTGTTGGATGAAGCGGCTCAGACCGGCATTACACGTACGCTTACGCGAGACTGGTTCTACCAACGTGCTCTGCACATAGGTGGCTGGTGAGTATGTGTTTCTCCAACTTTACTTGAATCGAGTGTGGCTATGCCCGGTCCTTGTTGAAGGTTAAAACAACACACTTAACAAAAAATCGTTGTGGTTTCGATGCGTAGGTAAGAACGGTTCTTGCTAGAAGCCCGTAGCAGCCACGTAAAACTTGCAACAACAAAGTAGAGGATGTCTAACTTGTTTTTGCAGGGCTTGCTGTGACGTGATATGGTTAAGGCATGATGTGATATAAATTGTTGTATGAGTTGTAACAAAGTTATCAGCAACTAGCAGGAGCCATATGGTTGTCGCTTTATTGTATGCAATGCAATCGCCATGTAATTGTTTTACTTTATCACTAAGCGGTAGCGATAGTCGTAGTAACAATAGTTGGCGAGACGACAACGATGCTACGATGGAGATCAAGGTGTCGCGCCGATGACGATGGAGATCATGACGATGCTTCGGTGATGGAGATCATGAGCACAAGATGATGATGGCCATATCATGTCACATATTTTGATTGCATGTGATGTTTATCCTTTATGCATCTTATTTTGCTTAGAATGTCGATACCATTATAAGATGATCCCTTACTAAATTTCAAGGTACAAGTGTTCTCCCTGAGTATGCACCGTTGCTACAGTTTGTCGTGCCGAGACACCATGTGATGATCGGGTGTGATAAGCTCCACATTCACATACAACAGGTGCAAGCCAGTTTTGCACATGCAGAATACTCGGGTTAAAGTTGGCGAGCCTAGCATATGCAGATATGGCCTCGGAACACTGGAGACCAAAAGGTCGAGCGTGAATCATATAGTAGATATGATCAACATAGTGATGTTCACCATTGAAAACTACTGCATCTCACGTGATGATTGGACATGGTTTAGTTGATTTGGATCACATGATCATTTAGATGACTAGAGGTATGTCTATTTAAGTGGAAGTTCTTAAGTAATATGATTAATTGAACTTTAATTTATCATGAACTTAGTCCTGATAGTATTTTGCAAACTATGTTGTAGATCAATAGCTCGCGTTATAGCTTCCCTATGTTTTTATATGTTCCTAGAGAAAACTAAGTTGAAAGATGATAGTAGCAATGATGAGGACTAGGTCCGTGATCTGAGGTGTATCCTCATTGCTGCTCAAAAAAAATATGTCCTTGATGCACCGCTAGGTGACAGACCTATTGCAGGAGCAGATGCAGACGTTATGAACGTTTGGCTAGCTCAATATGATGACTACTTGATAGTTCAAGTGCACCAAACTTTACGGCTTAGAACCGGGACTTCAAAAATGTTTTTGAAACGTCACAGAGCATATGAAATGTTCCAAGAGCTGAAATTGGTATTTCAGACTCATGCCCATGTCAAGAGGTATGAGACCTCTGACAAGTACTTAGCCTAAAAGATGGAGGAGAATTGCTCAACTAGTGAGCATGTGCTCAGAATGTTTGGGTACTACAATCACTTGAATCAAGTGGGAGTTAATCTTCCAGATAAGATAGTGATTGACAAAGTTCTCTAGTCATCATCACCAAGTTACTGGAACTTCGTGATGAACTATTGTATGCAAGGGATGACGAAAACGATTCCTGAGCTCTTCGTAATGCTAAAATCGACAAAGGTAGAAATCAAGAAAGAGCATCAAGTGTTGATGATTAAACAAGACCACTACTTTCAAGAAAAGGGCAAAGCTAAAGAATGGGAACTTCAAGAAGAATGGCAAGCAAGTTGTCACTCCCGTGAAGAAGCCCAAAGCTAGACCAAAGCATGAAACTGAGTGCTTCTACTGCAAAGGAAATGGTCACTGGAAGCGGAAATGCCCTGAATATTTGGTGGATAAGAAGGATCGAAAAGTGAACAAGGGTATATTTGATATACAGGTTATTGATGTGTACCTTACTAGTGTGTATAGTAGCCCCTAGGTATTCGATACTTGTTCGGTTGCTAAGATTAGTAATTCGAAACAGGAGTTACATAATAAATAGAGACTAGTTAAGGGTGAAGTGACAATGTGTGCTGGAAGTAGCTCCAAGATTGATATGATCATCATCGCACACCCCCTATACTTTCGGGATTAGTGTTGAACCTAAATAAATGTTATTTGGTGTTTGCGTTGAGCATGAATATGATTAGATCATGTTTATTGCAATACGGTTATTCATTTAAGACAAAGGATAATTATTATTTTGTTTACATGAATAAAACCTTCTATGGTCATACACCCAATGTTGATGATTTATTGAATCTCGATCATAATGATACACATAATATTGATGCCAAAAATATGCAAAGTTGATAATGATAGTGCAACTTATTTGTGGCACTGCCGTTTGGGTCATATCAATGTAAAGAGCATGAAGAAACTCCATGCTGATGGACCTTTGGAATCACTTGATTATGAATCACTTGGTGCTTGCGAACCGTGCCTTATGGGCAAGATGACTAAAACTCCATTTTTTGGAACAATGGAACGAGCTACTGACTTATTGGAAATAATACATACATATGTATGCGGTCCAATGAGTGTTGAGGCTCGTGGCGGGTATCGTTATTTTCTTACCCTCACAGATGATTTGAGCAGATATGGTTATATCTACTTAACGAAACACAACTCTGAAACATTTGAAAAGGTCAAAGAATTTTAGAGTGAAGTAGAGAATCATCGTAACAAGAAAATAAAAGTTTCTATGATCTGATCATGGAGGAGAATATTTGAGTTACAAGTTTGGCCTTCATTTAAAACAATGTGGAATAGTTTCACAGCTCACGCCACCTGGAACACCACAGTGTAATGGTGTGTCCGAACGTCGTAACCGCACTTTATTGGATATGGTGTGATCTATGATGTCTGTTACCGGGTTACCACTATCGTTTTGGGGTTATGCATTAGAGACAACTGCATTCACTTTAAATAGGGCACCATCAAAATCCGTTGAGACGACGCCTTATGAACTGTGATTTGGTAACAAACCAAAGTTGTGGTTTCTTAAAGTTTGGGGCTGTAATGCTTATGTGAAAAAGCTTCAACCTGATAAGCTCGAACCCAAATCAAGGAAATGTGTCTTTATAGGATACCCAAAGGAAATTGTTGGGTACACCTTCTATCATGGATCCGAAGGCAAGATCGTTGCTAAGAATGGATCCTTTCTAGAGAAGGAGTTTCTCTCGAAAGAAGTGAGTGGGAGGAAAGTAGAACTTGATGAGGTAATTGTACCTTCTCCCGAATTGGTAAGTAGTTCATCACAAAAATCAGTTCCAGTGATTCCTACACTAATTAGTGAGGAAGCTAATGATGATGATCATGAAACTTCAGATCAAGTTACTACAGAACCTTGTAGATCTTCCAGAGTATGGTCTACACCAGAATGGTATGGTAATTCTATTCTAGAAGTCCTGTTACTAGACCATGATGAACCTACGAACTATGAGGAAGCGATGATGAGCCCAGATTCCGTGAAATGGCTTGAGGCCATGAAATCTAAGATGAGATCCATGTATGAGAACAAAGTGTGGACTTTAGTGGACTTGCACGATGATCGGCAAGCCATAGAATATAAATGGATCTTTAAGAGGAAGACAGACACTGATAGTAGTGTTACTATATACAAAGCTCGACTTGTCGCAAAAGGTTTTCGACAAGTTCACTACAATGAGATTTTCTCAACTGTAGCGGTGCTTAAATCCGTCTGAATCATGTTAGCAATTGCCATATTTTATGAAATATGGCAAATGGATATAAAAACTGCATTCCTTAAATGGATATTTCTTAAAGAAGAGTTGTATATGATGCAACCAGAAGGTTTTGTCGATCCAAAGGGTGCTAACAAAGTGTGCAAGCTCCAGCAATCCATTTATGGACTGGTGCAAGCCTCTCGGAGTTGGAATAAACGATTTGATAGTGTGATCAAAGCATATGGTTTTATACAGACTTTTGGAGAAGCCTATATTTACAAGAAAGTGAGTGGACCTCTGTAGCATTTCTAATATTATATGTGGATGACATATTCTTGATTGGAAATGATATAGAATTTCTGGGTAGCATAAAGGGATACTTGAATAAGAGTTTTCCATTGAAAGACCTCGGTGAAGCTGCTTACAAATTGGGCATCAAGATCTATAGAGATAGATCAAGACGCTTGATAAGATTTTTCAATGAGTAAATACCTTGACAAGTTTTTTAAAGAGTTAAAAATGGATCAGTCAAAGAAGGAATTCTTGCCTGTATTACAAGGTGTAAAGTTGAGTAAGACTCAAAGCCTAACCACGGCAGAAGATAGAAAGAGAATGAAAGTCATTCCCTATGCCACAGTCATAGGATCTATAAAGTATGTTGTGTTGTGTACCAGGCCTATTGTGTACCTTGCCATGAGTTTGGCAGGGGTTACAATAGTGATCTAAGAGTAGATCACTGGACAGCGGTCAAAATAATCCTTAGTGAGGACTAAGGAAATGTTTCTCGGTGATGGGGGTGATAAAGAGTTCGTCGTAAAGAGTTACGTCGATGCAAGCTTTTGCACCGATCCAGATGACTCTAAGTCTAAATCTGGATACATATTGAAAGTGGGAGCAGTTAGCTATAGTAGCTCCATGCAGAGCATTGTAGACATAGAATATTTGCAAAATGCATACGGCTCTGATTGTGATAGACCCGTTGACTAAACTTCTCTCACGAGCAAAACATGATCACACCTTAGTACTCTTTGGGTGCTAATCACATAGCGATGTGAACTAGATTATTGACTCTAGTGAACCCTTTGGGTGTTGGTCACATGGCGATGTGAACTATGGGTGTTAATCACATGCAGATGTGAACTATTGGTGTTAAATCACATGGCGATGTGAACTAGATTATTGACTATAGTGCAAGTGGGAGACTGAAGGAAATACGCGCTAGAAACAATAATAAGGTTATTATTTATTTCCTTATTTCATTATAAATGTTTATTATTCATGCTAGAATTGTATTAACCGGAAACTTAGTACATGTGTGAATACATAGACAAAACATATTGACCCTAGTATGCCTCTACTTGACTAACTCATTAATCAAAGATGGTTATGTTTCCTAACCATAGACATGTGTTGTCATTTGATGAACGGTGTCACATCCTTAGGAGAATGATGTGATGGACATGACCCATCCCTTAGCTTAGCATTGTGATCGTTACAGTTTCATTGCTACTGCTTTCTTCATGACTTATACAAGTTCCTCAGACTATGAGATTACGCAACTCTTGGATAACGGAGGAACACTTTGTGTGCTACCAAATGTCACAACGTAAAAGGGTGATTATAAAGGTGCTCTACAGGTGTCTCCGAAGGTGTTTGTTGGGTTGGCATAGATCGAGATTAGGATTTGTCACTCTGATTAGGATTTGTCACTCCGTGTTTCGGAGAAGTATCTCTGGGCCATCTCGGCAATACTCATCACTATAAGCCTTGCAAGCATTGTGATTAATGAGTTAGTTGCGGGATGAAGTATTACTAAATGAGTAAAGATACTTGTCGATAACAAGATTGAACTAGTTATGATGATACCGATGATCGAATCTCAGGCAAGTAACATACCGATGACAAAGGGAACAACATATGTTGTTATGCGGTTTGACCGATAAAGATCTTCATAGAATATGTAGGAACCAATATGAGCATCCAGGTTTCCCTATTGGTTATTGACCCGATACGTGTCTCGGTCATGTCTACATAGTTCTCGAACCCGTAGGGTCCACACGCTTAACATTCGATGACGATTGGTATTATGAGTTTATGTGATATGATGTACCGAAGATTGTTCAGAGTTCCATATGTGATCACGGACATGGCAAGGAGTTTCGAAATGGTCGAGACATAAAGATTGATATATTGGACGACTATATTCGGACACCAGAAGTGTTCCGGAGAAGTTTCGGATAAAACCGGAGTGCCGGAGGGCTACC
>NC_041393.1:438131582-438134171 GCF_002162155.2 Triticum dicoccoides | reverse complement strand
TTCCTTCTAGGTGGAAACCTACTAGGACTTGGAGTCCTAGTAGGATTCCCCCTTTGGGGGCGCACCAAGGAGGTTTGGCCGGCCTCCCCTCTCCTCCTTTATATACGGGGGAAGGGGGCACCCCATAGACACACAAGTTGATTGTTTAGTCATGTGCGGTGCCCCCCTCCACAGATTTCCACCTCGGTCATATCGTCGTAGTGCTTAGGCGAAGCCCTATGCCGGTAACTTCATCATCACCGTCACCACGCCGTCGTGCTGACGAAACTCTCCCTCGACCTCAGCTGGATCTAGAGTTCGTGGGACGTCACCGAGCTGAACGTGTGCAGATCACGGTGGTGCCGTATCTTCGGTGCTAGGCTCGTGAAGACGTACGACTAGATCAACCGCGTTGTCATAACGCTTTCGCTTTAGATCTATGAGGGTACATGGACACACTCTTCCCTCTCGTTGTTATGCATCACCTAGATAGATCTTGCGTGATCGTAGGAAATTTTTTGAAATTACCGCGTTCCCCAACAGGCGGCGGCTCCATCTCGTGAAACGCGATAATTATTTCTCCCTGATTTTTTCTGAAAATATGGGATTTTATAGCGTCGGTTTGAGGGTCAGTGGGGCCACCAGGTGGACAGCACCCACCTGGGCGCACCTGGGGGGGTTGGTGCGCCCTGGTGGGTTGTGCCCACCCAGGTGGCCCCCTCAGGTCCATCATGGCTCCAGAAATTCTCTTATTTGATATAAAATATCCTCGCAAAGTTTCGTTCCATTCCGAGAACTTTTATTTCTGCACAAAAATAACACCATGGTAGTTCTGCTGAAAACAGCGTCAATCCGGGGTTAGTTTCATTCAAATCATGCAAATTAGAGCCCAAAACAAGAGGAAAAGCGTTAGGAAAAGTAGATACGTTGGAGACGTATCATGTATCAGTAAGCTATGATAAATTTTCTACGGTGTGGTGATTTTTCAGAATTTTTTGGAGTTAAAAAAGTATGAATCTTTCTTCATCCTATACAAACTGTTCTTTTTAGACAGATTGTTGTTATGTTTGTGTTGTTTTGCATACGTTTGCTTGTTTAATGATTCTATTTGAGGATAGGCGTATTAAATATATAGAGGCATTTAGTATGCAATGTTAAATAATAATTTTAGTGATTTACTACAGTAGAGAATGATAAGGTTTTGTATTAATTTATACTAACTTATATCATGAGTTATTGTTAAGTTTTGTGTGGATGAAGTTTTTGAGATTTAGGGAAACCGTGATATGAGAGGAATTAAGGAGACACAAGATCTCAAGCTTGGAGATGCCCAAGGCATCCCAAGATAATATTTCAAGAAGTCTCAAGCATCTAAGCTTGGGGATTCCCCAGTAGGCATCCCACCTTTTTTCATCAACAATTATCGGTCAGTATCGGTTGAGCCTAAGTTTTTACTTGTACACATGATATGTTCTATTCTTGGAGTGCCCTTTTATTTTTGTTTGTTGTTTGAGTAAAATACTTGGTTCTAAAATTTTAAAATGAGAGAGAGTCCTCACTTAGCTACTTAATTGTTTGACTACTCATTTGATCTTCACTTATAGCTTTTTGGATTAGTTTGCCATTTACTCTCGTTCTTCACTTATATCCTAAGATTAAATTGTTGGATGCATTGTATATCATAAAGTTGAAATTATATGTGCTTCATATGCTTGTATCCTGCCTAGTAGTAGTTTCTCATTGGGTTTAGGAAGTAAAATTTATTGAAATTTGACAATCACAATATTGGTCATACAAGCAATTCATGAATAATTAGTATATGGAAGAGATACAACTGCCTCAACTTCATCCCTCTACATGGTCACATGGTATTCTATGTGATGATTGATTTAGTGATGTTCATAGAGCGAAGATATCAGAGTCATGTGGGCTATATGGCAGTCCTGGAACAAATTGACACATGATGGTGACCGTTCAAACTTGGTGTTCTTAGTTAGGCGTATCAAAAAAGATCTAACTATCTTGGACATCCCCTGTCAACATGTAAAAATTCTCTTAGGCCATGGTTGGCATCCATCGACAGAGGGGTGGGTGCAAATTAATATTGATGGGGCTCTAACCTTGCTGAGAGCAAGGCTGCTGAAAAAGAGGTGGCGCGGTCACCCTCTTCGTTACTCGGAGCATGGAGCAAGCCACACGAAGGTGTCACTGATTCTTTCATTGCAAAAGCTTTGGCATTGCGGATGGCGTTATATTTGCTTGCTTCGAGGCTACCCACATGTGATAATGGAGATAGATTGACAGGAACTGGTCTATCAATGCACTTCTCGCTGTAGATCCTTGTTGGTTGTGGCACCGATTCTCTTAGAAGTCAGAGAGCGAGCTTCATCATTTTTATCTTTTGTATTTCAACATGTAAACAGATTAGTCAAATCAACTAGCTCCTTTTTGTTGAATCGAGCTCTCTGAATTCAGAAAATAGTTGCTGGCTAGAACAAAGATATCGATTATGTCATCCCGAACATGGAATAAATTTAGAGTAATGTTCAGTTTTTCTGACAGCTTATGGCATAAGGTGCTCTATTCCCAGCTTATTCTAGAAGTCACGCA
>NC_041393.1:438129581-438131275 GCF_002162155.2 Triticum dicoccoides | reverse complement strand
AATGAGGGTGGCTTCTAAAATAAGTTGAGAAGGGGACAACTTATTTTGGCCGCCACCAAAAAAACTAGGCTTAAATAGAGTAGGATAATGGATATTTCATCACATAATCTCTACTATTTAAAAGAACGTAAGGTTCTCATTTCATCTTTCTTCCCACCACCCCTTCGTTCAACCTTCGATGTACTCCCTGCATTCCAAAATATAGTGCTTCAATATTGACCATAAATTTAACAAACGAGACCGACTGCGGCGGGAGCAAAAGTTATACCAGTGAATTCGTATTCAAAAAAAGTTTTCAACTATATAATTTTCGTCCCGCCGCAGTTGGTCTCGTTGGTTAAATTTATGGTCAAAGTTGGACCTCGGGAAGCGCGGGCGCACTATATTTTGGAACGGAGGGAGTATATGATAATCAATCACCTTAATTTACTTATTTTCTGAGCCAATTTCATTTTAACTTACTTACCAAACTTCTAATCAAAATATAAGGTAATTCACGGGAAGAATTTGATGAACATTTATTTACACAATCACATTATTATTGACAGATAAATCACAAGCTAACATGCTATAGAATATTTTATATCCCGTTACGACATACGAACATTGTTCTAGTAACATGTAAAAAAAGAATCATACACATCCGTAAATGAACTAGCCGTGCAAGTGCAAAAGACACATGATACGAAACCAGCTTGAGCACTACATCATCATATAGTATTAATTTTCTGTAAAACTTACAAGAGCTCTTGGCGACCTCAGAATCTCGAGGCCTTTAACTTCCAAGGCGCTCAAATTCCTCTGTCAAATAAACAACCTTGAAGAACTAGAACACAAGGCGCTCGTGGCCTAATGGACAAGGCATTTGACTTCTAATCAAAGGATTGTGGGTTCGAGTCCCACCGAGCGTGTATGTTTTTTATGTTTCTGTTTAATTTTTTTTCCTTATCCACACTTATTCATTTCTTTTGTACAAACACGATCTTTGAACACTACATATCCACTTCACAGCAAAGCTGAGTTTCACGATGCAAAAGTTTAAAAAAAAAAACTGAGTTTACACTAAATCCATGAACCAGCAAAGAGGCATTGCTCACCCGCAAAAAAAAGAAAGCGAGTTTTTTTTTAATGATGGATCAGGCGCTCGAAAATCCCCCTAAGATCGAGCTGTTTGCGAGGCGACATCTTCAGGATCCTGTGCTTACTATAGATAACATGTGTAAGCGAAATTAGTCTAGATCCCATTTGTGTTCCCTATGTAAAAATGCTGAAACTGGGAGACCATTGTTCTTCGTGTCCAGTTTCTACGGGTGGTCTGGGGATCTGTTGGTGTTGTGCCAAATACTAGTAGTTGTCTTTCTTCTCTGCCAAACTTTTTCTTGGTTTCATGTTTTCCTCCCGGTGGGGATCGTTTGTTCATGCTGGGCATTTATGCTATATGCTGCGCTCCGTGGAACACAAGGAACAAGGGTTACCTTTGATCATCATGTTATGCCTTCTCCTCTTAGGTGGTGTTCTGTGTTTTATCCTCTGCTGATCTATAAGAACTTGTTGTTTCCGTTTTTAATGGAAAGGTGCTAAATTTCTTGGTGCTGGCTGTTTGTCATAGCTCGTTTCTGATTCTCTCTCCGCATCTCCCTGTTCCTTCTTCCTTCCTGGGTGTCAGAGTGCTACGACATTGTCGTGTCGTCTTC
>NC_041393.1:438127430-438129171 GCF_002162155.2 Triticum dicoccoides | reverse complement strand
TAGTTACCACCTAATTGTTTGGCCTCCACGTGTCCCTCAAGCCGTAGCACCAATTGGGTTGGTGGGTGCCAAAAAACCCGTTAGTGTTCAAGCCTAATTTAATCATTTAGTTAAAATGTTTTACCAGCCAACTATTAGCAACAACCTGCTAATTTCAGGGCTGCATGCAGCAGACCTCACCGAATGGATAAGTGCGAGTAGCTATCCACTAGGAGACATTGATTTTAAAACAACCTAGCTGGACACGTACTGCCCATACAATGTACGTACACATTGATGTAAAAAATGCTTATTATATGTGTGCTCCTTAAATCCAAAGAGATCATAGTTCTATATGTGCTCCAAAACTTAAAAGTATAGACACAATATTTTCCCGGTGTTCTGATTGTCCATAATGTATACTCAAAAATTTAATCCTAAAATATATACTTGCTATTTAGATGGAATATGAAGTTCTGGAGTATGGAGTATGGAGTATGAAGTATCAGGATGCATGTACTTCATAGTAAATGAGTGTGCAAAAAAGTATGGAGTATGCCGAAGAGCCAAGAATATAGTATGGAGTAACCCTAAAAAAAATAGTATGAAGTATGAAGTACGTGGTATGTACTTCATAGAAAAAAATATAGTATGGAGTACCCCGCAAAAATAAAATAACAGTATGAAGTATCATAAAAAGAGGATAGTATGTCGTATATCTCATAGTACAAAATATGGAGTATATTTTTTTAGAAAAGGAAATATGGAGTATATATAAATATCAGTATGTCACGTTGATGGATACGCTAAACACAAATACATTCATGGCTTCATGGACTCCTGAGCGGTTGGTTTGAAACACCATATACACATGTTGTTTCCATCAATGCATATACGCATGTTCTTCCTTCTCATACATCGTCATCTTTCACGATGGAGTATATACTGTGAGTATATGTACATCGCCATCATCGCCGCCGCCGCCATGCTGGAGCAGTCACATGTCGGCCATAAACAGTATTACGACGCAGCCGCCGCTCACCTCGCCGGTGAGCCATCCGAGATGTGCAGTAGTATGTAGTCGTCTCTGCTACCTCATAGAGTAGTCTCTCGTCGGCGTGTGCAGCCGTAAATCGTTGTCACCATCGCCGCACCATAACAATCTTATATTGATGGTCATTGCGCATCGCAATCTTACACGACGGATGTGTTTTTCTAGATGCATGGTTGATGTATCGGCTAGATGAATGCCTTGGAACATGGTCCTAATCCATGATCATAAAAAATCTGATTATATTATAAATCGACTAGGAGGAATATTAAAGATTGGGTCCTCTGGATGAATACGTTGGAACATACATCCATGCTCCTAATCCCATCAGCCATCAACGTTGCCCGCGACCCCTGTATAAGAATGGAAATTAGGAACAATTAACAATCGATTTACACGATGTTTGTGTAGATGCATGTCGCATACCTTCTGTCTCTAATGATTTTTCCAGATCCAGCTTTACGTGAAGATTTTGACCGAGAAACATGGAGAAAGAGAAAGAGCGCTCTGAGAGAGAGAAAGAGATTAGCGTTGCATGGTTTTATGTCAAGCGATATACGGGGCTAGCCCAAGAAAATAGGAAGGTGGAGATCCGAGTGGAAAATATATCCTTCTTTATTTTACCCGCAACCCGTTAGGAGCCGCACACATCTCAAGCAATCAGACGGCAAAAAAGATGAAGGTAACTACCACCTAATGGTAGGATGTATT
>NC_041393.1:438110266-438126811 GCF_002162155.2 Triticum dicoccoides | reverse complement strand
ATATATGAGGGAGTTCTCAATATATTTGAAAATGATTGGTGTTGTATCGTCTTCTGATTTTCAAATCATTTGAAAATGGTTCAGGCCCGCTGTTGCCTGCCATGGTCACCGTAAAAAGAATATCCAAACACTTAAGAGGAAACAAAAAATTGTGCCGCCTACAGCAATCTGCTAGCGTCAGTGGTCAGATGCTACTGCAAGCAGCATCCTGAACAACTTTTTATACTAGCACAAGAAAGTATTTGTCCAGCAGCACAGGCCAAAAAATGTCAGATCACTTCCACGAAGAACAAACCGGGTGCAGCAACTGACATGAAACAACAGCGAAATTAAGTCGGGTGGATCAAGTACAGCATCGTTACCAACACCAAAATATGTATCCTACGGAACTTCGCTCTTTCTAACCCCAAATGCTGTGTGTTCATTATTCCTACGATTGACAAGAGCGCCTATATGTCCTGCTGCTAGATCTTCTCTTGCTTTTCGCCTACGAGGGGGAGCATCTCCAACCGGCTTCTCGGGGTGCGCGGGCTCGGGGAGGCGGCCTGCTGGGAGATCAGATGCCTCACATAGCCGTAGAAGGTGCAGCCGACGAGCGTGATCCCACACCCTACGGCGTTCATGGCAGAGATCGGGTTCCGGAAGATCATCCAGGAGATCAGCACCGCGACAGCCACCTACACACCAATCATGGTACCAGTTTGTCAATGCCGAACTTGGACTGAAGAAGCAGAACAAAGCGGAATAGAGCCTCGCACTCTCACTCTCACCTTGAGATTGCCGGCTACATTGAAGGTCACCGCTGTCGTTGAATGGATAACATAGAAGATGGAGAAGTTCAGGCAGAAGGCGAGAACTCCTGAGGTGATTATGATGATCAGTGCAGGGACGGTTGACTCGTATGTGTACAGCCAGTTGATTACGCCACTCCCTTCGAGTACGATCGCTGGTATCGATAGTATCATGGTGGCAAAGGGTGCCATGTAGTACACTGTGTTAATGCTGCAGAGAAGAAAAAGAACAGCAAATCAACTCACTAAAAGGAAAATGTGCAAGATCGTACTTGATTGCGGTACTATGAAAATAGCAAGAGATTCTACTAAATAATAATGATGACAGCAGCGGTATTTATTCCATTATCTATGATAATCTCTGATGACAATTAGTATGAAACATCACATGGCAACAACCACCCTTCCCCTACACCTTAAATTCTTTGTTGTAAAACTTAGACAGATGGTATGTAATCATTTCTTTTGTAAACTGATCAGATCAACTGTTTACCTGTCAAATTTGTATCCATGGAGCAGGGATTCTGCCAAGATGGTCTTTGTGGATGTGGCAAGGCAGCCAACCATGGCAGCGCAAAAACCAAACATATTGAAGCTAAGTTCAGTTACTGAAGTTAAGAGGATTCCACCCACTATTGGAATCAAAGAAGCCCATATGCGCCACTCAAAATATTTCCTCCAGACCAACCACTGCAGAATAACTGTTCTTCAATGAATCAGAATATGCGACAGCAGTCGTGAAAAGTGCATGTCGAATGGAGAGCAAGAAATGAGAGAACCTGTTGTTGCAGGAGTGAAAGATTTTATGGTCTGCATGAAAGAGACCGGGATGTACCGCAGGCTGATATTACCCAACACTATGTTTATGCAGAATACAAATGACATGGGGAATATCCTTTTCCAGCGATCCTCGGGGGCGACCTCGATCAGTGGTTTTACTTTGAGCACTTTGATTGCGATATAGGCTCCAATAGAAGAGCATATGAAGTGGACACACGACACGGTCAGAGGGAATTTGAACTCCAGTTTCTGCATCGAAGAAAAACTTAAAATCATCGAGAGCAGGGAGCAGATAATTTCTTTATTAACGACGATATTCGTCATTCAGGATCATTTTATTTTCAGACGTGTGAAGGTAGCACGGGATGTTGTATATTTCTAGTCCAAGAAATCAGACTTGTACTTGATGGTGTTGACAACTGAATGCAGTAAATAAGCCCCAAAACAAAGATGGTGGAAGAAGCCCGGGGGAATATTCATCCATATGTCACTTGAGGTGAAATATGTTTAGATTCATCTTGTTGTCAAACATATCAGTACAAAAAAACTCTGAATCAGACTTGAGGAGTCGCTCGCTCGCGTCGCTCCCTGGGGGGCGGCTCGGGCAACCTAACCGCCGCCGCCCCCGCTCCCCTTTCCTCCCTCGCTCCGGCCGCCACCGCCGGAGGAGGCCGACGGGCAAAGCCCACTCGGCGGACGGCGGTGGCGGGGCACCCTCGTCGCGCGCCGCAAGTCTTCGGCCCTGGACGAAGGCCTGCATCCGGCGGCGGCTGCGTCTGGCCAGGCGCGGGCAAGCCGGGGCGGCGGCCCCGGGCTCGGCGGCGGTGCTGTTTCCTCCTCTCCCTCGTCGGGAGAGTGGGGGGCGGCGCTGAGGCTGGCCATCATCGATCTGGTGCGGCGCATCTGGTGGCGTGCGGCGTGCCTGTGGGTTCGGCCGTGAGGACGGCGAGCCGTAGGCGTGACAGATCTGGAGGTATTGCCCCTCTCCCTTCCATGCATCCCTTCCCAGTCCCCGGGTCGGTTTGGATCTTGCCGGATCCACCTCCGGTGTGTTCTGGTGGAGCAGATCGGTGTCCGGGGGAAACCTTGGCTGCCTTAGGCTGACCGGCAGCGGCGACGCCGATTTTTGGCGACGCTTTCCTCCTTGGGGGAGTTGCTGAGGGCACCATCTCTCCTCTCCAACCCATGTCCGGGTGAAAGCCCAAGATCCGATGCGGATCGGGCGTCGGCGGCGCCCTAGGCACCGTAACCTTCCTGGAGGCGACGCCAAGGACATTGGGATCGGATGGAAGGGTCTACAGGTGAGGGGTGGGGGTGTGCTGCCTCCCTTCGGTGGAGCGGTGTTTCGTTCTACATTTTCTTGGCGGCGGCTCTTGGCGGCATGGAGCAGCGGAGGCTTGGCGTCAGATGTGTGGCGACGGACACGCGCAGGAGGTCGACGCTGTCTGGCGTCGTGGTGGCGTCGGCAGCAGCGAGACCGGGCAAGGCCGTTACAACAGTACAGCTCTGAAGATGGATATGTGGTAGGTGGTTGTGGCGGCCTCATACCCGGCGGGCGGCCTGGTTGAGGAGCACGCCGGACTGGTGGGTGCCCATACCCGGCAGGCGTCCAGGTTGGGACCTCAGGTCTTAGATGTTAGGTTTGGCTGCGAGGTCTGTTTGGTATTAGGCCCAGACCATCAGCACCCCTTCATCAGTTAGATAGGAGTAGCGACAGAGGTTGCGAAGATGGTGGCTTTGGTCTTACTGTTGTACAACTTTGTAAGGTTTTGTGCTAATAATTAATAAAGTGGCCGTATGATGCAGAGGCCGGGGGTATTCCTCCTTTTCAAAAAAAAAAAAAACTCTGAATGAAGCCTGAAACCTGGCATGTTGGTTTACTCTCTAGTCTAACTCTGAATAAACTGGCAATCAAACACATGAACAAAAGGAAGGACTTGAGGTTTTGTTTCTCCTCCTAAAAGTTCTTTTTTTTACCATTGGCAAGGAAACCTAATCCGATAATTCCTTTGTTTTAACATCCGTGGCATGATAAATCACTAGCTAATCTGCACCTGAAGGCACGGATCAACCCATAAAAACACGAGGAGGCGCACATGAGGATGAGGAGGAAATAAAAGGTAAATAAAAAAGGGGGATGCGGAAGAGTTGGGACCTGGAAGATCCACTTGTTGATGATGATGACGGTGACGTTGAAGCCCCACCATTGGAGGATGGCGAGCACCGCCCGGACCGTCGCCACGTTCCCCATCTTCCCATCCTCCATCGCGCCTCTTCCGAAAGAAGATGAAGAAGATGAAGAAGAAGGCCAAGGCCCAGGGAAGAAACCGAAACCGGCCGGCGTTCCGGAATCAATTAATTAATAATCAATTAATCCATCGAAAACTCCTCTCTGGACGACCCATTCTGTAAGGCATCGGCGGTTCTTCTAGAAGGTTCTAGAAAGCTGAGAACTTGAGGCGGCGCCGCCGATCTCTTGAGAAGAGAAGAAAAAACACAAGAGATGGGAGAAAGAAGAGAATACCAAGGCCCCAGGAGGATTCGTCCTGGTTTTAGGTTGAGAGCTCGGTTTGTGTGAAGGAGGGAGAGGAGAGGCTCTTCCCTGTCATCATGGAACGCGTTACTGCTTTCCTTACCTTCACGTCATGCTTCTACGCGGCCTATCCTGGCCTGGACACGTGTCATGCGAGATAATGACAGACGATTGCAAACGAGATTCGCCACTGCAATTAGCAAACAATTTAACTCTTAGGATTTGCCGCTCCGAATCTCCGTCAAACCATGCAGTAGCAGTACAATGCAATGGGCTTTAGAGAGGTGTTTGTAAAACTATAAATTTGTGTTTCCTTAAACACCAATGCTTGTCACACGTCAGATGCGTGGCACTCAGGCCATTACGTCTTTTGATGGCAATTCCAATCATGTAAGGATGACAAATTTCAGTGACACACGACAAATTTCTGTCAAAAATAAATTGAAGAACGAAAGTTGTTATAAACTAAAGTTGTCATCCTCGCGTCACAAAATTTATCATAAAAAACATTCAAAGTTGCCATGTGCTCGTACCTGACGTGTGGCACTTATATCAGAATAATAATAATAAAGGTGCATTCTTCGCAAACACCTCTCTAAGCACGTCGCGTTGTAGATGGTCTTAAAAGGTCCCAACAAATAAGTTTGTCCTTGCAAAAAGAAAAATCGGTTTGCAAAATTAGGATTGTTAAGTGTGAGAAAACAACACAAAAATACAGTAGGTTATAACCAAACAACAGCAATGAATAGAGATAGACAAGGTCATATCATTCGTTCCTTACAAGAGTTACAATGGAACAACTGGCACTAAGTAAGTAAAACACAACAAATCAAGTGATGTTTCGTGCAAATAATAATAATACAGCCTACATAAAAGAAGCGTTTCATCAGGCGAGACTTTCTAAGTGTCAACTACACAACAGACTGGCTCTGATTCAACTATTCAAGCCAGTGTATATATCATATATGGCCCTCCAAAGAGGGCCAAAGAATAATCATCGTCCCTTCCTTTTCCTTTACCTAGCAAAGCTTGGCCAAGCAACATCTTTGCAAAACGCTGCTCTGCTTATTACTCCCCTCTTGGCCAAGCAATAGCATCATCAACTAGGCTAAGCGTCGTCCGACTGGCTCGCACGCTTGGCGCTTATATGTTGTTGTTTCTTCAGGATCGACTTCTCGTACCTCTGCATCCCCTCCCTCGCCCGCCGCACGCTGCAAAGCGGGCAGTACCAGTGACCCTTGGGGACGCAGGTGCGCTTGGGTGTCATGCAGTACACATGGTAGGCCTCGTCGCAGCCGTCGCACAGGGTGATCTCCTCGTCGTCCTTGTTCTTGAAGCAGCCCCTGCAGAGGCACGAGGGGCAGTACCAGCACTCCAGATTCTTCTGCTTCTCCAGCGCGATCTGGCTCGTCCTCAGGCACCGGATGTGGTAGAACTTGTAGGGGCAGTAAGGGTGGCCGCACACCAGGAACTGCTTGTCGTCGTCCTCGCACGTGCCGCAGTGCTTGCACAGCTTCGACAGGGCGGTCGTGTACAGGTCCGGCTCGTTCTCTTCCTCCACGCTCGGCACCGAGCTCCCTTCTCTTTCGTCGGCTACCTCGATTCTGCTGGCAACTTCAGGTGGTTCTATCTTCTTGACCACCTCAAGCTTGTCACACAGAGGACAATCACCATGCAGGCTGTCATGAACGTTCTTCTTGGCGCCTGCAGCCTTTCCCTTTCCCTTATTGCTGCTGCAGGCAGGACAGTGCCAGTTGTCTGGAATTTGTTTCATAGCAGGATGGAGTCGCTTCACACATTCAAAGTGGTATGTCGTGTCGCATCCATCGCATATAAGGCTTTTTTCTTCTTCTGCACTGGTTCCACATTGTTTGCAAGTGCAAGTTCGACCAAGTCCACATGTCCCAGATCGCTTTGGTATTGTAGA
Organism: Triticum dicoccoides; assembly: GCF_002162155.2. Taxonomy (NCBI): domain Eukaryota; kingdom Viridiplantae; phylum Streptophyta; class Magnoliopsida; order Poales; family Poaceae; genus Triticum; species Triticum dicoccoides. The sequence goes on along the minus strand of NC_041393.1, from coordinate 438,120,780 downwards.
ATGACCGGAATCACATGGGGAGAACTGCGTGGTCGTATTTGAATCCTTCGGGATTTTCTCGACGAAACCACCCAAACTTGTTTCCTAATGAAATATGCAATCAGTAAAAATTATTAGCTGAATGTAACCATTTTAAAAGTGGCCAGCAATCTGTCGACAAACACACCGATTACCTCTATCCTGTGCTCAGCAGCAACCTCTACTTCAGAAACTCCAGAAGCCTGTAAAGATTTATCATAAGTGTTGCCCAGCACCAGCATAAAGAGGAATTATAGCAAGAAGTTAAGCATCAACAGCAGCTTGAGGTACAGTTGTCCGGAAATACATGTCTCTTAATTATGGGGGTAAAAACTGCAAACTTACTTGTTTCTGATAGGAAGCTCGTGAAATGATTGGAAGATTGCTGGCTAGACTTGTCATCTCTCGGCCAACTTGTTCAAACTTCTCCCATATCTATATCATGCACAAATATACATACATACTAAAGTATTATTTGTCTGAATGTTTCATGGAATACTTATAGCAAGCAAAAAAGGAGATGAAAAGGAGAAAAGACCAAAAATAAGAAGAGCAGCACACGTCGTCTGAGAGGCGTAGGAGGTGGCGTGCTAACGTCTACACAGCTACACCAAATCTAACCATTAGTTGATTTTACCCCAACACATTACAGTTGTTTTTCGCCATCTGTCCATTTTAGTAACGGAAAGGAGGAAAATAGAACTTCCTCACTTGGATTAATACTCCAGCATTGAGCTGCACATGCAGAAGAATGATTCAACAATTTGGTTTACGTGCGCTCACAGATGCCACGGTGAAAATACAGGGACCATTTGAGACACTACAGTGCATAAAAGGCCCGCTCTAGGCTGCGCAGTAGTGATGCTGACGTGTCTCTATTTGATACTGTATCATAAAACACAGTAATAATCATAGTTAAAGAAGGCACACCTAGGCTCTAGGCGATAGCAAAACGCCTAGCGCTGAATTGTGCTTAATCTGTGCATAAGCATGAGCCTTGGTTATAAAAGCGCAAGGCGATGGCAAAACACACGCACAATTAACGCCTAGCGCTTTTTTGAACTATGGTAATAATCAAGAACACGGCTACTTTTTCCAATGAATGAATGAGAAATAGCTACCTGCTGGATGTGGTCGTTGAACAGAGCCGGGTTCCGTGCATAGTTTCCATTTCTCATGTTGGCGTCAATTTTCCCCAAATCAATGACCTCATGAACCTTACTCACATGGAAAGTTCCAACTAGCAAATCACACAACATGGCAAACTTCTCCGAGACAAAAATGTCAAGGAGAGCATTATTGCACATTGCTGTGTTGGCATCCAAAGATGCTGCAATCGCATCTTTTAATGGAATAGAGGAGCTAATCTCTTTAGCACCTGCTACTCCAGCAGGATGCTCTTCTGAGGCTCCTTGGCCTTTATTTAGGTTGCCCTGGAAATCACAGAGAATTTCACTATCAGGGAAATTCCTATCATAGACATTATACACTAGATTGCTTCTTTTATGAGATATATGTTCTGAACAAGAGCATTATTACTGACTTTTTGCACGGATTGACAGCAATTGTATCTGAGCGCATCTTGTATGCAGCTCTGAATCCCCCCACCCTTATTTACACCTGGAGATTGCAGGAAGCCCTCCAACGTGTTCCTCCAAGTAATCCAATGTCTGGGCAGGATCTGGTGGCCATCTTGGCCAGAAGTGCCGCTACAGGGGATGATGGTGGCACAAGGCTGCACACAGAGCAAGCAAAGGAAAAGCAATGAGCACAGTTTTCAGTTATGTAGAACATCTGCAGAGGAAAAGATATTTCGTCTATTGGGTACAAAATTGCTAGGCAGCGGCAAGATTCATGGCATTGGAAGAACCTAGTTGCAAATCTAGGCGCTTCAAAATGAAATCTTGGGCGGCTGGTGGCGCCAGAGAGCAAAGACAGCCAGATATTCCAACTGCAACAGCAACAAGGGGAGGGGGGGAGAAGAAAGAAGACGAGCAGGCTAGGGATTGCAATGCTTACCGCTCCGGGGTCGGAGCTGGCGCCGCGGGTGGCCGTGCGGCGGCGCTTGTAGGTGACGAGGACCTCGGACGACGGCTGCTCCCCCGGGGCAGGGCGCTTGGGCGGGGCCGGCGGCGGGGCGGCGCCGTCCTGGGAGGTCATCTTCCGGCACGGCGGCCGCAGCACATGCCCAGCACAGAGCGAGCCCGTGGCCAGAACCGGGAGCGTAGCCTCGGAGGGGGTGAGAGGGGGCGAAGGCAGCGTGGGGGCGAGTTTCTAGGGTTTCGGGGGGCCGTTGCGGAGGAGGATGTGGGTTGGGATCTCCCGGCGAGGGGAGGGGAGGGGAGCAGCGGAGCAGAGAGGAGCGGGACAAGGTGGGAGATGAGTTTTTGGAAGAGGAAAAACGGAAAAGGGAAAGCCAGACGGACGGACTGCTGGGCCTTCTGTCTGGGGGACGGAGGGACGGCTATCTGTATCTGTATGGTCCATACTGCCCTCGTCTACGAGACAGCTTTGGACATAGGCAATTCGGCATGGTCTCTCTAATTTGTATCCCCTCCGGTGACGGTGCGGACTGCATCCCCTCGGAGGTGGATGGCGGCGCGGGGGCAGAGATCGGAGGTGGCCGGCGGTGGGACGGAGTGCAGGTGCGACTGCAGAGGAGCAGGGGGGCGACGGTGGAGGTCATGGATGGTCAGTGGGGTGAAGAGGAGCCGGCGGTGGTCCGCGGAGAGGAGTAAGGGCGGAGGAGAAGGACGAGCGGCGGTCAATGGATGGGCCGCGGGGCAGGGCAGGGTCGTCGCTGCGGGAGGCGGCCAGCGTACGAATAGCGGTGGAGGAGTGGCGGCGACCAGTGGAAGACACACGGGGCAGGATCGCTCGCGACTGAAGAGGACGGCGGCCGCCTGGCGGTGGAGGAGAGACTCGCGGTGGCAGCTGATGCGGCTCGAAGCTATGTTGGTATTTCCTCAAAGAGGAAGGGATGATGCAGCACAACAGAGGTAGGTATTTCCCTCGGATATGAAACCAAGATTATCGAACCAGTAGGAGAATCAAGCAACACAACATAAAACAACCCCTCCACACAGATAACAAATCCTCGCAACCCGCCATGTTAAAGGGGTTGTCAATCCCTTTCGGGTAACGGCGCCTCAAGATAGGCAAACGGACGTGAGATAAAATTATAGTAGATTGATAGATCGAGCGTCAAATAAAATAAATAAGAATAGAACGCATCAAAGTATTTTTATATTTTTAGTTTTAATAGATCTGAAAATAAAAGCAAAGGAAAAGTAGATCGTGAAGGCAAATAATATGAGAAAGAGACCCGGGGGCCGTAGGTTTCACTAGTGGCTTCTTTCGAGAAAAATAGCAAATGGTGGGTAAACAAATTACTGTTGGGCAATTGATATAACTTCAAATAATCATGACGATATCCAGGCAATGATCATTATATAGGCATCACGTTCAAGATTAGTAGACCCACTCCTGCCTGCATCTACTACTATTACTCCACACATCGACCGCTATCCAGCATGCATCTAGTGTAAGGTCATGGAGAAACGGAGTAATGCAATAAGAACGATGACATGATGTAGACAAGATCTATCTATGTAGAGATAGACCCCATCGTTTTATCCTTAGTAGCAACGATACATACGTGTCAGTTCTCCTTCTGTCACTGGGATCAAACACCGTAAGATCGAACCCACTACAAAGCACATCTTACCATTGCAAGATAAATAGATCAAGTTGGCCAAACAAAACCAAAATATCGGAGAAGAAATACGAGGCTATAAGAAATCATGCATAAAAGAGATAAAAGAAACTCAAATACTTTCATGGATATAAAAAGGTATAACTGATCATAAACTCAAAATTCATCAGATCCCAACAAACACATCGCAAAAAGAGTTACATCATATGGATCTCTAAGAGACCATTGTACTAAGAATTCAGCGAGAGAGGGGAAGCCATCTAGCTACTAACTACGGACCCGAAGGTCTATAAAGAATTAGTCACGCATCATCGGAGAGGCACCAATGGAGGTGGTGAACCCCATCCGTGATGGTGTCTAGATTGGATCTGGTGGTTCTGGACTCTGCGGCGGCTGGAATTGATTTTCGTTGACTCCCCTAGGGTTTCTGGAATATTGGGGTATTTATAGAGCAAAGAGGCGGTCCGGGGGGCACCCAAGGTGGGCACAACCCACCAGGGCGCGCCTGGGCCTCCTGGCGCGCCTTGGTGGGTTGTGCTCTCCTTGGAGCACCTCAGGCGCAGCCTTGGCCCATTAGGTGTATTCTGGTCCATAAAAAATCCCCGTAAAGTTTCGTTGCATTTGGACTCAGTTTGGTATTGATTTCTTGCGATGTAAAAAACATGCAAAAAACAACAACTAGCACTTGGCACTATGTCAATAGGTTAGTACCAAAAAATGATATAAAATGAATATAAAATGATTATAAAACATCCAAGATTGATAATTGAAAGGATCGAGAAGAGGTGTCTAGAGGGGGTGAATAGACTCTAAGTGAGAAAAGTTGCAGTTTTTAATCTATTTAAGTTGAAGTGGAGTTTGGCACAAGTTTCAACATTCACAATACATATAAAGCAAGCATGACAAGAGTATGTGAGCAGTGGAAAGTAAAGCATGCAAGTTGCAAGAATGTAAAGGGATGGGATTGGAGTGTGCAAACGCAATTTGGAGACACGGAGATTTTTTATCCGTGGTTCTGATAGGTGGTGCTATCATACATCCACGTTGATGGAGACTTCAACCCACGAAGGGTAACGGTTGCGCGAGTCCACAGAGGGCTCCACCCACAAAGGGTCCATGAAGAAGCAACCTTGTCTATCCCACCATGGTCGTCGTCCACGAAGGACTTGCCTCACTAGGGTAGATCTTCACGAAGTAGGCGATCTCCTTGCCCTTACAAATTCCTTGGTTCAACTCCACAATCTTGGCGGAGGCTCCCAAGTGACATCTAGCCAATCTAGGAGACACCACTCTCCAAGAAGTAACAAATAGTGTGTTGATGATGAACTCCTTGCTCTTGTGCTTCAAATGATAGTCTCCCCAACACTCAACTCTCTCTCACAGGATTTGGATTTAGTGGAAAAAAGATTTGAGTGGAAATCAACTTGGGGAAGGCTAGTGATCAAGATTTATGTGGTAGGAATGGAATATCTTGACCTCAACCCAAGTGTAGGTGGTTCTCTCCCAGAAAATGTATGTTGGAAGTGTACGCATGTTCTGATGGCTCTCTCCATGAATGAAGAGTGGGTGGAGGGGTATATATAGCCTCCACACAAAATCTAACGGTTACACACAACTTACCAAACTCGGTGGGACCGAATCGTGAAACTCGGTCAGACCGATTTGGTTCATAATCTGACCGTTAGGAATTTCGGTGGGACCGACACGTCAACTCGGTAGGACCGATATCGTTAGGGTTAGGGCATAATGTAATCTCGGTGAGACCGATTACACAAACTCGGTGAGACCGATTTTGGTAATAGACACAGAGAGAGTTGGTCAGGCAAACTCGGTGGGACCGATTCGCTCATCTCGGTTGGACCGTAACGTTACGAAAGGGAAACAGAGAGTTTGCATTGCAATCTCGGTGGGACCGATCGCTTATCTCGGTTTGACCGGAATGTTACGAAGGGCAACAGAGAGATTACAATCCCATCTCGGTGAGACCGAGATCCCTATCGGTGAGACCAAAAGACTAGGGTTTCTAGAAGTGGCTATGTCAACTGAACTCGGTGGCGCCGGATAGAAAGTTTCGGTAGGGCCAAGTTTGACTTTAGGTTTGGGACATATGTGGATGTGAGGAAGTAGTTGAAGGCTTTGGAGCATATCACTAAGCACTTTGAGCAAGCAAGTCATTAAGCAACACCTCATCCCCTCTTAATAGTATTGGCTTTCCTACGGACTCAATGTGATCTTGGATCACTAAAAGTAAAATGTAGAGTCTTATGCTTTGAGCTTGAGCCAATCCTTTGTCCTTAGCATCTTGAAGGCACTACAGGAATCTGCTACTTTGCCATCTTCCACGGCGGACGGCAAAGGCATGGATGGCGGACGGCAAAGACCTTTGCCGTCAGCCGCGGACGGCAAAAGGTGACGGCAAAGTAGGGGACGGCAAAGAGCTGCGTTGTCGTCTGCTTCGGGCAGCTGACGGCAAAGGGGCCTTTGCCATCAGCAGCGGACGGCAAAGAAGACGAACAGCAATAAATGCGTTGTTACTCCGTTAGGTGGTTAACGGCAGGCCTTTGCCATCCGCTGCGGACAACAAAGCCTTTGCCGTCAGCTGCTGATGGCAAACTGACCAAATTGGTCAGCCTCCTAGGAAGCACAGTTGCCTGCCACGTGGCCTCTTTGCCGTCCGCTGCTGGTGGCAAAGAACCCTTTGCCGTCGGTGGCAGACGGCAAAGAACCCTTTGCCGTCGGTGGCAGACGGCAAAGAGCCTGCATATTGTCTCTTTTTTCTGTTTTTTTAATCCAACAATTTTCACAGCAAATATATATGACATATATAGATATATTTCCATATCACATATCCAGCACATAAGTTTCATATCACATATCACATCAGTTTCATCCATACACATTGTTCATACATAAGCAAGTTCCATCCATACACATTGTTCATACATAAGCAAGTTCCATCCATATACATATTACAATGCAAAGTTTCATCAAGATAGCAAGTTCTATCATAGCAAGCTAGATACAATGCAAAGTTTCATCAAAGGAAAAGCAAGCACTCCATCATAGCAAGCTAGCTTCCATGAAGTGAATGAAATCTGCAAAATGGTAAATAAGAAAGTTAGAAATAGGTGACTAGAACAAGAAGAAGACTAGAACAAGAAGTATATGTCATTTATGAGCTAACTTAGGTGAAATGGATCATATATGAGCTAACAAAGTTGAAATGGGTTGTTTATGAGCTAACTTAGTTGAAATGGATCATTTATGAGCTAACTTAGTTGAAATGGGTCGTTTATGAGCTAACTTAGGTGAAATGGATCGTTTATGAGCTAACTTAGGTGAAATGGATCGTTTTTGAGCTAACTTAGGTGAAATGAATCATTTATGAGCTTTTATGAGCTAACTTAGTTGAAATGGGTCGTTTATGACCTAACTTAGGTGAAATGGATCATTTAAGAGCTAATTTAGGTGAAATGGATCGTTTTTAGCTAACTTAGGTGAAATTGATCGTTTAGGAGCAAATCTAGGTGAAATGGGTCATTTTGGAGCTAACCTACGTGAAATGGGTCATTTTGGAGCTAACCTACGTGAAGTGGGTCATTTTGGAGCTAACCTAGGTGAAATGAGTCGTTTTGGAGCTAACTAAGTGAAATGAGTCATTTTAAAGCTAACGTAGGTAAAATGGATCATTTACGAGCTAATCTACTAAAATGGGTCATTTTAGAGCTAACTTGGATAAATTGGATCACTTGTAAGCTAACTAAGGTAAAATGAGTCATATTAGAGCTAACTTAGGTAAAATGGATCGTTTATGAGCTAACTAAGTTAATTATGCAATTTTTGACATAAGTAAGCTTATTAAGTCATTTTGAAGGAAAAGAAGCTAACTCTAGGTCATTATGGTAAGCATATTGGAGGAAATAAAGCTAAGTCTAAGTCTAGAGAAACTTACCGTGATCAGGGAGGTGGAGGAGCGGGCTGGCTCGTGCCGGTAGCTAGAGAAGGATCGTGCGATGCGTTTCTGGAGTTAAACTGCACCAAAGATCATTTCCAATGTCTTGTTAGCATTATGACACTCACCGTGCTCCCAGGAGCAATCACTGGCATCGGCGGAGCGGTCTGACCGGACTTCTCGCACACAGACTGCACATTTGGTTTTCACAACAGAGTCATACTAGTTAGAAATGAGACTCAAATGTTAAGACTAGCAAGTAATCTGCAGAAGAAACTTACCACAAGGAGCTCATACATGGCCCTTGCCTGCATGTCATTCCGTGCCCTCTCCTCCTCCAACATCTTTGTCGTCCTCTGCTCCAACTCCCGCTGCCTCTCCGCCGCCTCCGCCAGAAGTTTCTCCGTTCTATCTCTCTCACTCTGTATAGAAGCCTGCAACACCACTCACATGACCATTTGTAATCATTGATGGAAGCGCACACAATGTAATGGAGAAAGATAGCTGAGTACGTATAACTAACCTTGATGGCGAGTTGGACTGGCCGTTCACAAGGCCTTATCTCAGGAGCGGAGCTCGACTGGCGCGCCTTGATCTCCGGGAGAGTGCTAGGACAACGGATAAGTCCATCTCCCATGGCTATGGAGCCATGGGACCTCCCACCACCAGATATCATCAGCAACTCTGTATCAATGGGACCCTGGCTCGGGTTAAGTCCTCCCCTTTCCTCGCCTTCCCTTGATCTCTATATTGCACGAGCTTGTCGTGGGCGGAGATGTTGGTGAAGTTCTTTGGATCATCGAGGTCAGACACAGAGAATGCCTTGACTTTCTTGTAAGAGCCAGTGTGGGCCATGGCATACAGGTCATACACCTCTGGCACCTTATCCGCCTTATTGTAGCGTGCCTGAAAGAGAGAAACAAAGTAAATTAGTAATTAAAGGGCTAAAGCTAGCATGATGAATGAATTGCATGAATCATGAAGCAAACCACATACCCAGTTCCGCCCGTACTGAAATAAGTTGGAGCTGCCTTGGTGGTGTGGCACACCTTCCATTTGGGCACGTTTGTCCTTGGCCTCATTGTGGGTGGCCCGCCATTCTTTTGAGCACCACCCATCGACCAACACCTCCCAACAATCCATCTGATCCGCACACCATCTCTGAGGGGCCTAAGTTAGCAAATAGAAACTTCAGTGCTACGGCTATGAATTACTAAATGAAGGAATTAAGTACAAGGCCTTAAGAATTACCTTCATGTACTGCTCCTTACTCAAGAACTTATCGCGGCACTCCTGCTTGGACTTCTTGATACCACGGTCGGCGTAGTAGTCTTGAACAGACTGCACCCGAGCCTCATGTTGTAAGTTCTGAAGTAGGCGCTTGCACTCCTTGTGGATAACATCTGCCGCCTCCTCCTCGTATCCCTCCTCACACCTGTAGAATGTCTGCAATCAAATGAGACAATATTGATTAGTACAATTAATAACTAGCTAGTTGAAGATTTTTAATTGTATAAAGGAGAAATTACCCAGAACTTTCTGATCACCATGTCTGCCCTCGTCTTGCACAAGACACCGTCGATAATCTCACCCGGCGGGGCCGGGGCAGCCAAGTAGTGCTCCCAACTCAATCCAACCTTTGGAAGCCGACCCTCACCAGGCAACGTGACAAACCCCGGAAAGTTTTGCCGAATCAGAACTCCAAGGACGAAGTTGGGCCGGCGGACACTTTCATGGTGGTCCCAACCCCTGCAGCATGACAAGGCCAACACATTAGTTATTTGAAGAAACGTGAATGCATAAGGTACAAAAAGATTAAATGCACTTACCTCTCCCCATCAGGGAAAATCAACCACCTCTGCTCGCGGGTCGCCGGCACGGACGGGAGCCGTGTAGCACCACGCTGGTAGACGTTGCCCCCCTCCTCCCCCTCCTCCTCAAAATCAGTCGGCTCCCCGCCATCATCAGCATGGCCACTCGGCTCCCCGCCATCCTCAGGCTGTCCCGACCAAGTACCCCATCCAGACGTGTGCTCCTCCGGGGTCTCGTGGGCCCAACTCTCGTGGGCCAAAGGCCCGTCGACCCGAGGCTCATGGGCCGAAGACCCGTGGACCGGAGGCTCGTGGACCGGAGTCCGTGTAGCCTCCTCCTCAGACGAGTCCACCCTAGCAGTCACGTGCTCGGGTGAAACAGCTGGGGACGGCGGCAAGGAAGGCGCCGTAAGAGTCACCCTACCTTCTCTCCCACGACCACGTGCTCCACCTTGGCCCTTCTTCTTACCTCGTCCCCTGTTGGGCACCGCGGTCGACGAAGAAGGGCCCGGCGGTGTCGCCATACTGTCCAGCAACGCTCGGCGGAGAGGTGCGTGTGGAATGGAAGACCTCACACTACGCACCGACGAAGAAGGGGCCTCGGCGCGCTCCCGACCAGCGCCCACCATCTTTCAACACCTGCCATGACAAAGAATAAACGAAATTAGTACAACATGAAAAAAAGTACCGACATGAATAATAATATGTATATCACTTAAGTGTATCATCATCAAGTACAACATAAACAACTGCACATTTAAAACTACCCGATCAACACAATTAGATATGATGTTTTTCATAACAAAATCGAAAAATATATGACCTAACTAATAATTCACAAATATATGACCCCGTCGGCCTCTGGAAGGCCAAAGAACACCTTTTCGGGAGGTGTCGGGGGTCGGGGTGTCGTGTCGGTGTCGGGGTGCCGTGTCGGGGTCGGGGTGTCGGGTCGGGGTACCGGGTCGGGGTCAGGGTGCCGTGTCGGTGTCGGGGTCGGGGTGTCAGGTCAGGCTCG